>NC_051217.1:19822500-19912500 GCF_015220715.1 Pygocentrus nattereri
ATTAGAAACACCCACCCTGTACTTCCACCCACTGGCCACTTTGTTAGAAACACCCACCCTATAATTCTACTTTCTAACCACTTTATTAGAAACACCCACCCTGTACTTCTACTTTCTGGCCACTTTATTAGAAACACCCAGTCCTACCTTACAGGACTGTAGCACTTCTATCTGCATAATGTATCACCTGCCATCCATTGCATTTGTCACTGGTTAATTTCTGAACCACAGAACTCCTGTTGACCAGTCATTATCTAGGTGGATCATTCTCAGCACAGCACTAATACTGACTCAGTACTGAGTTTATAAGAAACCGTTTCTAATAAAGCAGCCAGTGTTAACATCACTGACAAAAGAAGACGTAATGAAATGTTGCGTATCAAAAACAATCATTGGCTTATGATTAAAAAACGTTCTATCATACATATCGCTGACCACTTCAATTATTTGCTCTGTAAAAAGCCATATTTTACCGTTGGCAGTTTGGCCAGTCACACGTTTGCACATTTCTCCATTCATCTTTCTCTGAACAATTTGAACTACTTGTTTGACCAACGTACCCATCTCTCTTATTGTCTCTGGTTTAATTGCAGAGCTGAAACAATGAAGAGAACTGAAGTGACGAGGCATCGCAGCTGAAGCCCCTGGTGTCTCAGTGTCTGCTCTGACATCGTAAGCCTCCAAAGAGTCTCTTCTCATGACAGTTTTTTAATTAGACCTGAAAGAAGATATCAGGGTGGAACGAACTTGACGTGTCATATATTTCTCTGTCCTTGGCACGGAGAGCTACACCTGGGACACAGGTATTTTGACGGTGTTTGTGGAGCAGTTTTCTTTGCACACGTATAGGATTTTACATAGAAGACGCTATGAGGCATGAAATTGCTTGTATATGTATGAGTTTAACTGCATTGATATCTGTATTGATCAGGCCAGGATCAGTGGAGTGTTTCTCTTAGACGATTACAACCATAATGATCAGTGAAATTTCAAAACAAGAGAGTTGCACTTTCAGTTTTTCTTAATCTGTAGATAGTAAAGTGTAATTCCACCCATCTCTCAACATTTCTGCATAATTAGATGTAAGCAAAGTCATTCAAAACTCCTGGTTTTGTGTGAAATGAGCTGATTGTTTACAGTAATAGTGATAAGAACTGGGCATCTGAACAGTTTAATGCCTCTATAAGCTCCCTCACACCTGAAATGGTAATAAGTACACTGCTTGATGTCTCTTCTATTGTTGTATGACAGGTTTAGATAAGGTTTTGGCGTAAAAGATATACTTTTTAAAATACTTTTAAGGTGGAGGTGTACATAAAGGGTTTTAAGGTAAACTAAAAATGTGTTTTTTCAGATGTACCACTGTTTTGCCATTTTTTCCATTCATATTTTACCTATTAAACCTCAAAAGAGATGTGTAGGTTTACTGGTCATTCTGGAGAGTAAATAAAATGGCTATTATTTATTTGTGTTGTAGACTTGGCAACCCCTGGTTCCTATCAACACCACTGTAAAAAAATCTGACTGGGTGAGTTTGTCTACAATGAATCATTTCATGTCATATCACTCTGAATGGACTTGTGTAGATCACAACAGTTTAATTATGCAGACATTTTACCAAATCAATGGAATTCCCCTTTAAAGACCAGAGGTGGATAGTTGCATGTACTCAGGGACTGTTTTGAAGGATTTGTACCTTTTCAAAGGCTAACACTCCCACTCAGGGGAAGAGTCAACTCTGTACTCGTATACTTTTCAGTTATTAACATTTAGTTTCTAAATAGTCATTAATTTTTGGCTTTCGTTTCATTCTATTGTTGTGGTTCAGCTCGGCCAGTTCACACCTCTTACTTTGGAGCTTATTGTGAAACCAGAAGGGTTAAAATACAGAGAAGAAGAGCCAAACACACTTGGTTCTTGTGCAGATGCTGGATGTACTAAGAGGTTCCACTGCCTGAGCTCAGTATTTAACATTTAAATTCCCAGTCTTATCACACACTAAGGCTTTAGGGCAATTCAGGGCAAACAGGTTGAGCTGCTCTTAGGTTATAGAAGTTTGTAATAGAACTGGCTGGAAATGAAAATGGCCATGTAAGAGGTTAAAGGACTCATATCTTACATTATTATAATTGTTTTTTACCTAACTTTCTTTTATTTTTCCCCCCTGAGCTTCATATGTAACGTTTGTGTGAAAACTTTGAGATGTAAACAAAATCATTCAGAGTGGTTTGATGTGAAATGGTTCACCGTAGAGAAGCTTACACTTTTTGCAGTGGTGGTGATACGAACCAGGGCTTGCAACATGTACAGCTGTCACGCGTGCCTCCTCTGAGAACTCCAATTCCCAGAACTCCCTTCATGATCATGTGACTGTCACACTACTATCCACAGTCAATCATCGTTCCCCTTTGCCTGAATACTAATCTTATGTGTTGCTCTTGTTTGTCATATGACCTGTGATATGTGGTATTTAAAGCCCCAGTTTTAGTTTAGTCATTTGTGAAGTATTGCTTCTTTCATTTGAGCTACCGAGTGTTTCCTCCTGTGTTTCTTCCGAACTGTGTTTTCAGGATTTTGACTTTGCCTTTTTGCCTTGCCCTTTTGGATCATGTGTGCCTGTTTTTGTTGTGTTTGTAATTTTGGCCTGTTTTGGTTTGGCCTGTGCCTGTTTTCTGAGAATAAGTTCAAACATAAGGCCTGTGGGCCAGATCAGGCCCAGGACACAATCCCATCTGGCCTACAAAAGTATTTTCATTTTCTATTAATATTAGCCTGTTTCACAATGTGCTACACTACAGTCCCCAGCATGCATTGCAACATGCTTATATTTTGCTGCTGATGTTTTTATGTATTTTGAATAAACAGTGGCCAGTCAGTGTTATAGCACAACATTCATTAAAAAAATTTAAAAAATAATTCTGGCATATGGATTTGTTGAGATTTCCAGTACGGCCCCTTTAGTGTTGAGTTTGACAGTCCTGTTCTAACCAGTAAAGCCTACTTTCCCAATTTGATCTGTGAGCGTCTGGTCAATTCGGCCACGTTACAACAGCATAAATATAGCCATTTTATTTACTATCCAAAGCCACCAATGAGTCGGTGAAGGTTTTACAGTACTGTGCGAAAGTTTTAGGCATCTAAGCAAATTTTTAAATAATTTACCTCAGCAGTGAGTTTATCACAATATACATTATAATAAAGTCACATTCATAATTCAAATAAACATAAAAACAATAAAAAGTAACAAGAATTTCTTGGGTCCATATTTTTTCTTGACACCTTCACAGCCACCACAGAGACTCGTTAATATCATCAATTACATCATGAGCACAATTTACTGAAGCACTGATTGGTCAAACCAGGAGTTGCTTATTAACTACATATAATACTGGGCTTCCTCGAGGAGAGGCTTGTAAATGGGTAAACAAACACACTAACATCCAGAAAATCACTATTCTATATATATATATATATATATATATATATATATATATATATATATATATATATATATATATATATATATATATATATATATACACACACATATATTAATTAATATTCTATACATTTTGTTTATTCAAATATTAACACTTTTCTCAGCAAATAAACACAAACTACAGAAATAAATAGATTTTGAAAATGTGTCTTAGGTGCCTAAGACTTCCGCACAGTACTGTATATATTGGATGCTAATGGTAGTAAAGTAGTGGTGAACGCAGAAAGGTTTCTTTGGGGACTATTTTGCTTCACGTAGTCTACATGTATCTCTTTTGAACCTTGATTAGATTTTGGTAAAATAAGTTTAGCTTAAAATGATCATAAAACAGTGTTTTAGACGTCAGACAGGGTTTTTTTGAGGCATTTAACACTGCAGATGTCTGGTTCCTATCACCATCACTGAGAACAGTTCAGACTCAGCAAGTTTCTCTAGAACAGAGCATTTCACACTAAACCACTCTGAATGAGGCTGTTTACATCTCAACCATTTAATTATGCAAGCTTGAAAATCTGAAAAATGTATTGCAATTCCCCTTTAAGGCCATGAGTAAGAGCACTTCCTAGTAGTGTTAATTTTGTACTGATGTGGTTGACTGACCTTGTGGTCATGTTTAGAAGATACACATTAACCCCTTAAATGGCCAGGGCCCACCAGTGGGGCCAGAGTTTTATTACACACTTCTATAACCTAAGAATAGCTCAGCCAGTTTGCAAAGAAGTCCCCGCAGTTACTGCATAATAAGCCTTAGTATATAATATGCCTGAGATTTTAAGGGGTTGTGTGCTGGGACACTGTGCACTGAAAAACAGGGCAAAAAAAAGCCTTGCCTTGATTTCATTGCTGTAACTGTATCTATAAAAATGCAGTAAAGATTATGCCTTAAACATGGCATTAATTATATTAAGTCTAGACAAATGATGAACCTGCACAACAATAGTAAGCAAAAATAAATGACTTCCTCTCAAGCACTACATTTGACTAATGAACTTTGATATCTGCTCCGCGATTGCGCCTCCTGTAGCGTTTGGCCTAAACATATTGCTGTTGTCAGAAGAAAACCTCATATCTCCAAAATGCTAACTTTATAGGAGACGGAGAAAACTTACTTTATTTTTAATGTAAGTCAGTGGAACCAGACTTTTTTTCCCCCCAATTCATTTTGGGTCATTTCTTTTAGTCTGTTCATCCTGAAATTTATGTACAGCGTAAAGGGCAAAAGATTTTTTTTAAAACTGTCAAAATGGAGATACAAGGTTTTCATCTGACAACAGCAATATATTCATATACAGTATACAGCCTTGTATGATGTGTCTGTCCTCTTTTCTCAGTGAGGTTCTTCTTAACAGCTACACATCCTTTCAGACCCACAGCGCTGAGTGGTCTTCTCACAGTGGAAGGATGGACGGAAACACCTGTGGATGATTTCAGATGTGATGCAGCTTGATTTTCTCCTCTCTCTCAAACAGGAAAGCTTTAAGTGCTGTTGATCTGATGGGGGCAGTGTTGGTGTAGACCATGTCTTCCAGGTGGTTGTTAGGAGTCTTATTCTGTCTGTAGCTTTTCACTTTTTTGAATTCCAGTTTTGGAAACTTCTATTTTGTTTATTTATTTATTTATGTATTTTCTTTTAACGTTCCTGTTCTTTATTCAAGTGGATTTTCTTGTCTCTAATTTCTTGAGGAAAATGAATAATTTGTACTTGATGGCAGTTTTGACTGGAAATTAAATAAATGAATAGAGAGAGGTCTCTGACTTTTGTGCACAAACACATGCACACCCACACACACACACACACACACACACACACACACACACACACACACACACATAAACAAAGGTCAAAGCTCCTACTTGAAGTAAAAGAAACTGATTAAAGAAGTGCCTTATTATTCACTGACTCACCCCACACCCTTATTCATTAGACCAAAAACAGTTGGATGCATTAAAAGGGAAAAGTTCAGCTCAACTGAATGTTTCATTCATGTTTTTCATGTTTCGATTTATTCTGCTCATTGTAAAACACTGTTAATCACAGATATCAGATGTTCCTGCAGGAAATGGTGGGCTTTGGTTTTGCCCTTTGCATTTCAATCAGTTTATCAAAAGCATCATTGTGATCGTCAGATGAATAATGGAATATTTGGCATGTTTAACCTCATTTAGCATTCTTCCAGTACACACGGCCTCGCAGGACTCGTTCGATTTTGTGAGTTTACACATTTTCAGATTTTCAGTGCCTGAAACTTTGACTCTAGTTTTCAGTCTCCCTCATTATTAACAGAAAATATAGAAATGTAAAAAAAAAACAGTTTTTCTGCACTGATAAGATGCTGAACATGAAGTCTAGAGTGATAAATATCTAGAGGTATTGTCATTTTTGCTCAGGGGTGGAAAATGCTTAATTAATTGTACTTAATTGCAGTACTTTGTGTTACAGTGAAGGGAAATGAGTAATTCCAATGAAGTTGGGACGTTGTGTAAAACATAAATAAAAACAGAATACAATGATTTGCAAATCCTTTTCAACCTATATTCAAATGAATACACTACAAAGACAAGATATTTAATGTTCAAACGCCACACATTTTCAATGGGAGACAGGTCTGGACTGCAGGCAGGCCAGTCTAGTACCCGCACTCTTTTGTTGCCCCTGTCCCAACTTCTTTGGAATGTGTTGCAGGCATCAAATTCAAAATGAGTGAATATTTGCAAAAAACAATGAAGTTTATCCATTTGAACATTAAATATCTTGTCTTTGTAGTGTATTCAATTGAATATAAGTTGAAAAGGATTTGCAAATCATTGTATTCTGTTTTTATTTATGTTTTGCACAACTTCCCAACCAACTTCATTGGAATTGGGGTTGTAGTTTTGGGCCATTTCTTTTGATCTATTCACCATGAAATGTACACACAACGTTAAATGAGGTAGGCATTTTCAAATGATGTCAAACACAGAAAAACGACAAAAATTGTGATACGAAGTTTTGTTCCAACAGTAGCAATGTGATGCGGAAAGAAGTGGAGATTTGAGTACAAATGATAAGTCAGCTTCAGTGCATGAATCAAGAGCCAACTTACCAGCACCTGATTTACATGGAACGCATCCTAATTCATACAGATATTTCCAGTGGGCAACAAATGATTATTGACACTAATACCAAATCCATAACAACACCCCATACCTGTGTATTGGCGTATTGATGGGAAGAACCAGAACTGTTTAATAAACAAGCATACAGAATCCCACTGTGATATAAGGGATCAGTAGGTCTTTAAAGCCAGCAATGGTGTTCTGCTTGGCTCACAGATCGATGACTCGCATCAACCTCGTGCAGTTTACTAAGCAGGCATCTCATGATGCTGATTGATTTTAGTTTGAGGTGGTGCTGTGTGTGTGTGTGTGTGGGGGAGGGGGGGGTGATTGCATAAAGCTCTGCTTGTTTATTTGAGCTTTCTCAGCGATGTAATTGGGTTCCTGATGAAAGGAAAGAAACACAAAGCGAAGGAGGAGATTAGTGAAGAGTCTGTCAGTCATGCAGGCTGTGAACTTGTGGAGTGGACAGGTGTATGATTAGCCAGCCTCATAATCCCTCTCCAGTTTTGAGGGGGAAAAAACCTTCCAGGCCACGCTCAGGGCCCTGGCGGAGGTGTTCCGGTGCTGGAGCAACAACAGATACTCAACAGGAACAGGAACAGAAGGATTAGTGAGCGGGAGAGAGAGGAAATAGAGATTTTAGGGTGGGGGAAAAATTTTAGACACAGAATGGTGGCATGAAAATGAGGTCTGTTCTGTTTGGTTGTAAATTGACAGTCTTTATTGCGCTGAAAACAATGTTAAATTTGATTCAAATGTTGCCTTATTTCTACAAGACTAAAATATAACCTCAGCTCAATGGGGTGGCTGATTACAGGTTGGGTGGAAACCAGCAAGTATACCAAAGGAAATGCTGTAGCGAGGATGACACCCACCAATTAACCTGCTTCGCTGTACGTTATCTAAATCATTAGAATGTTCCTCACACATTACTATGACCAGAGAAAACCTTTTTGAATAAAAAAAACACAACACATGATTGCTGACCTTACATTTAACTAGCTAACACAGTTACTATAACAACTGTATAACTACTATAGAGGGCCACTAGCTAGGTGGTCTTCTCTAAGGCTGGTTGGAAAAAGTGTTCCATAATTATTTTTAAGTATAAAGTTCAACTACATAACATGCACTTCTTTATGCACATCTTAGTAAATGTTAATTTAATAGCAATGGTACTGCTACTATTACTACTACTACTAATAATAATGATAATAGTGTATTATTATTACTATTACTAGTAATAGTAGTATAAGTAGAGAGTGTTGAATACATATTTTAGAGCTCAGTTAAATCAAGTAAGTTAGAATAGTATTGAGTGAAGTTGTTATGAGTGAAGTGTGGGCAACGTGTTAAAATCTGAACAAATTCTCAGTGGACATGTTTGGTAATTCCATTCATTTCTTTATTCTGGCTCGCTCTGTCTGCCGCTGTGTCAGAGGCAGTTTTAACTATCTGTCTAAATTAGTATTATAGTTAAGTTAGTTATAGCTAAATTAGTCATGTCCACTCAGGGTGCAGCGTTCATGTTGCATCAAGTTAGTCTTCGAATGGCTCCTCCAACACTGCAACAGTGTGTATGTATGTGTACACTCACCAGCCACTTTATTACATACACCTTGCTAGTAAAAGGACCCCCTTTTGCCTTCAGAACTGCCTTAATTCCTGAGTGTATATGGATGTGTAAATATATATATATATATACATACACACAGATATATATTGGTGGACAGCAACAAAGTAAATGTAATTCATTACTGTGTATCTCTGCTGAAGTTTTTCCATTTTGGGTGACTTTACTTTCACTCCACCACATTTCAAAGCCAAAACTCTTACTTTTTAGTCCACTGAAGTACCACATGTCTACTTTTACATATGATTTGATTTAAATCAGCCGACATACAGACACAGTAGCTGGATAAATCTATAACAGTGACCATAAAGTGCACTTTGAGAAGGCAAATACATCATGACTGTTAAAGTTATCACTGAAATAAATAGCGTTGGCTGGCCAGCTTGTTGCTAACAATACTCACTTTTATGGAAGGGGCCATGAATTCCTAATTTCTAGCTAGAACTTGTGAAAGTCGAAAAACAAAGCAATTTCGAACTCTGACTTCCCGCTTTTGAGCAAAGTCAAACACTTCATATGACTTATGCATGGGGGCTTGGACCCGGATTTGGGGCCTCTGACCTGGATTTAAAGATGCTTTGTGACAATGCCTATGAAAACAGTTTATATAGCCATTTAAATAACCTTTGACTTTGACTTACACTTTGGCAGTTATAAGAGTTTCCTTCTCAAAGGTGCAAAATACTGGAAGGAGATTATTATAATGAAGAACCTATTCCGAATTAGACTGACTGTAAATACTGACTTGATGATTTGTGCACTGTTTAGCGCCTGTGAGAAGGTAGTGCTTTTAGCACTAGCATGGCTGCCAATACTGCTGCTCAGAAATGCCTGTAAAACATAATGAAAGCCACGTTTTTTTTTTTTTTTACTTTATTTCAGCTCTATGTCAAATTATATCTTAGTCTGACCTCTCATAATCACTTAACATAGAATTTTATTAGCATGCATTGCTAATGTTTATAAGCCTACCTTGTTGTCTATCTTTACCTGAGAGTGAGGAAAAAGTTTCAGTCTAAAATTAATCTTCTTCACCGAATGGCTGGTTGCATTTATTTAGCAATATGAACTGTCAAGTAAGGTTACTACTATCTAAGCTAACTTAGCGGCTGTCCAGTTAATGCTAAAGAGGATTTCAAAGGCGGTAAAGGAGCATGTTAGCTTGATGTGGCAAAGTGTTGGTTTCCAAAATTCATTTTTATTTCAAATATCATCTGAAAAGCTGTTCATTTTCAGATTTTCTTTGGAGATCAATTAATAACTACATTTGTCCACATTCCACAAGCATTGTGAGCACAAAGATTCCTGCATGTAGCTCTGGTATACAGCACAAGAGCAGAAAAGTAAGAAATGAGGCTGAGAAGTGAGAGAGAGGGAAGTATGAGAGGGTCATGCAGGAGTGGAGAGAGAAGACAGGTGTGAACTTACCTGCATACCTCTCAGAAGACACTCAGAGCTTTTTGTTCCACCTTTCCACCATCTGTCAAAATGTTTAATAGATCTGTTTCAGAGAAACCCTCAAAGGTGATAAAAGGAAGCTCGCAGCTTAGCTACTGACAACTTCAGCTACCATCAGGCCCAAACCTTACTCTCTCTGACCACTGCTCCACCCTGCCCATTAAAGCAAGTACATTCTGTAAGATTTTCTATGGATGGTCCACTATGAAGGCTTAGTAGATGCTTACCTTGTCACTGAATTACATTCAACTAAATATCTATTCATGTTACCGTAACGGCTTTAGCTTCAGGGGCTGGTTACACCAGCTGTATGTTACGTTCGAATGTGGGCTAGATATAATCTAAGAGTTTACTAAGTTCAAGTTTTCGCATTACTAGATCAGAATGAGCTGCACCGCACAAACTAGTATCTATGTTGAGCTTAAAAGTTACTAATTATTTACTCCAACCTCAAAGCAGTACACTACATGGCCAAAAGTATGTGGGCACCTATATGATCTTGTTGAACATTCCATTCCAAAACTATGGACATTAATATGATGTTGCCCCTCTTTTTGTGGCTATAACAGCCTCCAATCTTCTGGGAAGATTTCCACAATATTTTCAAATGTGTCTGTGGAAATTTGCGCCCATTCAGTCAAAGTGCCTGTCAAAGAAATTTGTGCCTATTCACTTGTGAGGTCAGGCCCTGAAGTTGGACTAAAAGGCCTGGCTCACAACTGACAATCCAATTAATCCCAAATGTGTTCAGTGGGGATGAGGTTAGGGCTCTGTGCAGGCCAATGGATTTCAAACCATGTCTTTATTGACTTCTCTCTGTGCACAGGGTCACAGTCATACTGGAACAGTAAAGGGTCTTCCTTAAACTGCTGCCACAAGGTTGGAAGCATTTGATTGTCTAAAATGTCTTAGCAAGCTGTGGCATTAACATCACCCTTCAGCTTAACTTAGGGGCCCAATCCCTGAAAAACAGCCCCAGACCATTATCCCTCATCCACCAAACTTAACTGTTGACACTAGGCATTCTGGTAGGTAGCATTCTCATGGCACTGAGATTTGTCCATCAGACTGTCAGATCATCACTCCAGAGGACGCGTTTCTACTGCTCCAGAGTCCAGTGGCAGCGTGCTTTATACCACTCCAGCTGATACTTGGTATTGTGCATCGTGATCTTAAGTTTGTATGCAGCTGCTCACACATGGAAATCCACTTAATGAAAATCCCCTTGCATAGTTCTTGTATTGATGTTTCTTCCAGTGGCAGTTTGCAAAGCACTGGGTGATGCAACAGAGGGCAGGTGAATTTTACATGCAACAAACTACAAGCATGGTCCACTGCTTTGAGGCTGAGCTGTTGCTGCTCCTGGATGCTTCCATTTCACAATAATAGCACTTATCTAGCAGATCTAACAGGGCAGAAATTTTACAAGCTTGTGGCAGAGATGGCATCAGTACATTCCACTACCACTGTTTCTCTAGGGAGATTGCATGGCTATGCGCTTGGTTTCATACACGTTAGCATGTGTATAATATAGCATGTGAACTCCATTATTAGGACAGATGTCCACATACTTTGGGCCTTTAAGTGTAGCACAAAAAAGGTTACAAAAATGAATCAACTGATTGCTAACTGATTTTTTTTTACGTTTTCACTTTCTTTCATTTTAAAAACTCTTATGTGTTTTTTGCTGTTTGTTTAGGATCATTGTCATTTTGGAACATTCCTTTTCCAAATGCCTTGAGAGTGGAAAACATTCATTCAGTATTTTCATGTACACACTAGTGTTCATGGTGATATCTATAAAAGTCATCTCTCCTGCACCTGCTGGACTCATAGAGCCCCATAATATTACACTCCCTCCACCATGTTTCACAGCTGGAACTATGCAGTCACTGTGAGGGTCTTGGACAGGCCTATGCCAAATGTGCTGAACTCCATCTGATCCAAACAAGTTGATATCAGTTTAATCTTACCTGGAAAAGGGTCTTTGTTTGCAATGTTTTATTGTCAGTTTGTTAGTAATGGTTTTCTTTTTGGATGCCATGGGTAGAAGGTGACTTGAAACAATTTCACATTTCGCACTGTTTGAGGACTTTCTAAAGATAAATCTGAAGAGAAACCTGAAAGCACCAGGCCTGGAAGCATCAGGCTGTTTTTCATGACAAGATATATAAGAAATATAGATTAATGAAATGAGTGAACTGTGTACTTTGGCATCTTGATAACTGGTAGTGTGGCTCTTCTGATATTTCCTAGTAAAATGCTGAAGTTGGGTTTCAGCTTGTGTCTAGTAGTTTACCAGTTGTTATAGTATACTTTTCCATCTATGTGACTATCTGGTTTCTTTCTTTTTGTGATAATCTCTTGTCATGTGGAGCATTGATGGATTGCACATCCCATAAGAGGCCAAATTGAGTTATTTGTCTTGCAAATAAATAATCCGTTAAGCAGCCATAAAAATACACTCACCGGCCACTTTATTAGCCTGTGTGTGTGTGTGTGTGTGTGTATATATATATATATACACACACACACACACACTTTATTAGGTACAGCTGTTCAGTTGCTTATTAACACAAATAGCTAATCAGCCAATCACATGGCTGCAATTCAATGCATTTAGGCATGTAGAGGTGGTCAAGACAACTTGCTGAAGTGCAGACCGAGCATCAGAATGGGGAAGAAAGCTGATTTAAGTGACTTTGAACGTGGCGTGGTCGTTGGTGCCAGACGGGCTGGTCTGAGTATTTCAGAAACTGCTGATCTACTGGGATTTTCACACACACCCATCTCTAGGGTTTACAGAGAACGGTCCGGAAAAGAGAAAATATCCAGTGAGCGGCAGTTGTGTAATATATTCAAAAGGCAAATTTGACAAAATAAATATCCATACAAGTTAATTTATCTTCCTAGCAGTCTTAACCAGCGAGGTTATGCATTCAGTTAAAGGTGGCAGTTTAGCCAAGATGAATCTGGCCTGTCAGAGAGTAAATAAGGCCTCTTTGTTGCTATTGGAAAGTTAAGCTTGTTATTTTCCAGCAGCACTTTACTGCTAATCTGTAGAGCCTCGAATCTTTGGACCCAGGTATGTGTCTGTGTTTGTGTAGAGTACAGTGTTTGTGTGTCTGCAGTGGGCCTATGGTGGTGTCTCCTCATTTCTTTCACCCTCACAGCGGGAATCTCTCGCTGCTGTCTGCTTTGAATGTGTGGAGCAGCTTGCTAGCTTGCTAACGTGCTCGCGGCTAGCAGACACCACCTGCTGAGCTCTCCCAGACTTCTATTATGCAGATGGCACACTGTAGATTCCTTTAAACGGTTGTGTACACGACTGCGCTGAATGCTCAGCCTGATTTTACCCACCAAGGCAAGGTTTACTAGAGATGGTAGCAAAGAGAGGTTACTTTCTAGTGGAAATGGCTGCTGTGCTCAACAGCAGTCATTCCAGCAACAGCTGCTTGAAAATATGCTTATGTAGGTAATTATATGTTGAGGCAATTCAAAATGCATCATTCGTTCTGAACAGCAGGATTACTCTGTAATAAGCACATTGATCACGACTGTCCATAAAACCAGCTTTCTTGTACTGTATGTGAAGAGCAGAGGTGTGAAGTAATGATGGAAGCAAAGGCACCATATCTTACATTTTGAGTGTTTTTGATTTTTTAGTGATTTAATATTTCAGTGTGTTTTTTGCGTGTTTATGCACCAAATATACTTATCATTCATTTTTACATGGCTATTTTCTAACCTCTCTTTATCCACTGAAACAAGAAGACCTGCTAAAAAAAGACCATTGGAACTATTATGGTTTTTCTTTCTAATAGGAATTGGCTTAATGGTTACCATGCAAGAGAGAGTACAAGCTTCCTGTATGGCACCTTTAGATCCCATTAGGAAACTGTCAAATGCATCTGAAAAGTCCCAGAACACCTACTAAACCATGAGAATCCTTTCACATGAATGAGTGGAGCTAAAGTGCTGTAAGTTAAATGTAGATAAAAGCATTGGATTTTATGACATCAGAGAAGTGAAGTCAAAAAAGGCTGTTTTTGCAGCTTAGTAAAATGTTATGTTTAGTTTAAGACCTTCATAAAACATTTATTACTCAGCAGTGTGGTGGACCCACTGCATTATAGTATTTAAATCAATGCAGCCACAACAACTTATGTAAAAATCCCAGATGTTTAAAATATCACAAGCGTAGGGTTCCAGCGCAGGGTTCTCCTTTAGCAGCTGTAGCCAGTCAGCATCCTGTCCATGTTGTCCACCCTCACACACACACACACACACACACACACACTAACAGCAGGGCATGTAGAACAGAGTAAAAGAGCTATCCCCCGCGGTTTCACCCAACACCATGTGTGGGGGGTCGCAAGTATGAAGTCATTGAAGATGTGTTACTTTATATGTTCACAGAAAATGAGCAAAGACCAAGGAATAATAATACATCACATAATTTTTTCTTTTGGTAAACATTGAAAATGGGTCCCACAGACCCCAACACCACAGAAGGGTTCATTTAATCCATGAACGTTGTTAAATGAAATGCTTCTGTGCTGCACAAAGATTTCCTGGTTGGTTCACCAGGGTTGAACCTGTCGCCCAGTCACAAGTCAGAATGCACCTGAGGGTAAACAAATGTATTGTGCTCTTTTACTAATTATATTTGTACTAAGCAGACTGGCTGAGTTGACGGGTTATCCGTTAAGATAAAACATGACTTTATATAAGATAGTATGTGTGAATCAGGCTATATGATTGCCACCATTTAATACAGTAATGGCACCTAATGACAATAATATAATTATTAGATTTTTGGTGGGATATTACCTTCCACTGCTTGTTAGCTACATTAGTTTGTAACTCCAGTGCAAAACTAAGGAAGCAGACTTCTCGGCTGATCGACTGTATCTGAGATTTGTATAAATTCGATTTCACTAAACTATTCCTTTAATTAAAAGTTCAACACCTACTTGAACTTTCGTCATTCAACTCATTAACTGTTGATCACCCTCTGTGGGACAGATGAATTGTGCAATATTTAGCGCTGTGTTGGAAATTGTCCCCTAATCACTTTTCCCTATAATGGAAAATCAGGAGCGGTACAGAACACAGGATTTATGATAGAAGTAAATGACTTTGTTCACTGACATTACACAGATTTGCTCATCACTCTGTGACAGCAATCACATTGTGCTACTTATGGTGTGGAGCTCTGTGAGGATTCTGTATTTGCTGGGCTACACTGTTTGTATACTACCCATTGTGGTGAAGTTTTTCAGTTAACTGTAATGGATTGCATGATACTGAAAATGTGCTAACTCGCTAACTTTGGCTGAGGATCCTGGGGAAGTGACATCAGGATGGAGATCCAAGATTGGGCTTGACACTGAATGTGGGTATCACGTCGAGCAGCATCCAAAGATGCGAAACCATTGTGTTTTATAGAGGTACAGAGGTACACACGGGCGCTGACACTGCACATCCATAGATGCCAGCACTTAGCAACTTTGAGCACTGTTCTACACCAATCAGGCATAACACTATGACCGCTTCCTTATTTCAACGCTCATTGTCCATTTTATCAGCTCCACTTACTCTATAGCTGCACTTTGTAGTTACAGACTGTAGTCCATCTGTTTCTCTGATAATTTGTTAGACCCCTTTTACCCTGTTCTTCAGTGGTCAGGACCCCCATGGACCCTCACAGAGCAGGTAGTATTTGGGTTGTGGATCATTCTCAGCACTGCAGTAACACTGACGTGGTGGTGGTGTGACGTGGTTAGTGTGTGTTGTGCTGGTTTTAAACACTGTGTCCACTCACTGTCAACTCTATTAGACACTCCTACCTTGTAAGTAGATGTAAAGTCAGAGGCGATAACTCATCTGCTGCTGCACAATTTGCTTTGGTCATCATCTAGTCCTTCATCAGTGGTCACAAGACACTGCCCACAGGATGCTGTCGGCTGGATAGTTTTGGTTGGTGGACTATTCTCAGTCCAGCAGTGACACCGAGGTGTTTAAAAAGGTGTTGTGACCACTGAAGAACAGGGTAAAAGGGGGCTAACAAAGTATCAGAGAAACAGATGGACTACAGTCTGTAACTGTAGAACTACAAAGTGCACCTATATAGTAAGTACAGCTGATAAAATGGACAATGAGCATAAAAACAAGGAGGTGGTGATGATGTTATGCCTGATCGATGTATTTCTCAGTGAGTCACAGCGCACCAGCATTAAAGCCAGATCAAGATCACAGTAGATCACGTGTCTTTAAATTCACACAGAGAAAGGCAGCCGGTCTTTTAGATAAACAGACAGAGACTAATGGTGAGTTATGCTGTAATTTTACTAGCATAATATTTTCATTCACTTCATATCTTTCAGTTTGAAAACAGCGAGTTTGTGAAGATATAGTTAACTGATACCAAGCATGATGAATGGTGTTAGAAGTTTTATTTCAATAAATTCATACAAGTAGAGTGTAAAAATGAAGTGGAACTTCACGCATGTTGCTGTCCCTTCTGGCAAGGCTCTGCTACGTGTTGCTATGCCTTTAGACTGTGCTGTATGTTTTCCACTATGTTTTCAGACCAGTATAAAATGGCAGAAAAAGTGCATTATTGTACAATATGAACTAAATATTGGACAACAGCATACAAAATATATTATACTATGAAATATATGCTATATAGTGAGAATGGCATACAACACCAATTCCAATGATCTTGGGAAGTTGGGACGTTGTGTAAAACATGAATAAAAACAGAATACAATGATTTGCAAATCCTTTTCAAACTATATACAATTGAATACAAAGTCCCCGCACTCTTTTACTACGACGCCACGCTGTCGTAACAGGTGCAAATATCGCTTGGCATTGTCTTGTTGAAATAATGAGGGACGTCCCTGAAAAAGACGTTGCTTGGATGGCAGCATATGTTGCTCCAAAACCTGTATGTACCTTTCAGCATTAATGGTGTCTTCACAGATGTGCAAGTTACACATGCCATGGGCACTAACACACCCCCACACCATCAGAGATGATGGCTTTTGAACTTTGCACTGATAACAATACAGACAGTCCTTTTCCTCTTTGGCCCGGAGGACACGACGTCCATGATTTCCAAAAACAATTTGAAATGTGGACTCATCAGACCACAGAACACTTTTCCACTTTGCGTCAGTCCATCTCAGATGAGCTCGGGCCCAGAGAAGCCGGCGGCGTTTCTGGGTGTTGTTGATATATGGCTTTTGCTTTGCATGGCAGAGTTTTAACTTGCACTTGTATATGGAGCGACGAACTGTGTTCACTGACAGTGGTTTTCTGAAGTGTTCCTGAGCCCATGTGGTAATATCTGTTACAGAATGATGTCGGTTTTTAATGCAGTGCTGCCTGAGGGATCGAAGGTCACAGGCATTCAATGTTGGTTTTCTGCCTTGCCACTTACTTGCAGAGATTTCTCCAGATTCTCTGAATCTTTTGATGATATTATGGACTGTAGATGATGAAATCCCTAAATTTCTTGCAATTGCACGTTGAGAAATGTTCTTAACCTGTTGGACTATTTGCTCATGCAGTTGTTCACAAAGTGGTGAACCTCGCCCCATCCTTGCTTGTGAACGACTGAGCCTTTCAGGGATGCTCCCTTTATACCCAATCATGACACTCACCTGTTTCCAATTAACCTGTTCACCTGTGGAATGTTCCAAACAGGTGTTTTTTGAGCATTCCTCAACTTTCCCAGTCTTTTGTTGCCCCTCTCCCAACTTCTTTGGAATGTGTTGCAGGCATCAAATTCAAAATGAGTGAATATTTGCAAAAAACAATAAAGTTTATCTGTTTGAACTTTAGAAATCTTGTCTTTGTAGTGTATTCAATTGAATATAAGTTGAAAAGGATTTGCAAATCATCGTATTCTGTTTTTATTTACAACTTCATTGGAATTGGGGTTGTATTAAGTATATAAATCACTCTACCAAATCAATTCAAACTGCAGTCCCACAGTAAAAATAATGCTAAAAAAAATTAAGTGTTCAAACCCAAGATATTTACCAGCATTATCTTGTAATCTATTTATATTATATTTATTTACTTTCTATTAAGATAGTAGTGAGCTAAATATGTACAAAATCATAATTTATAGTGTGCTTTCTATTGGTAGTTTTCTGTCCCAAACCCTAACCCCCCTTTTTTTGTTTTTAGGATCTTTTTGATTTCTTAACTTTTGTAAAAAACTTGTAAATGTTTTCATGTCACTATCGACACACAAAGTTTTAGTCTGTAGGCGGTGCCTTATTTTAGCCACACTCCTGCATGTTAGAGCCGCAAGTGAGACTGCATCCCTGTCCCTCATGGCCACATGGTGAGCAATTAGATCCCACTGTGTCGAAGTAAATGTGCCCCAAAGTCTGAAAGTCAGTGTGGAAGAATTGTCTCACAATTCTTTCACAATTAACTAAACTTAAACGGTTCAAAGCTGTGTGTATGAGTCATGTACTGGCTAGTGTTTTTGAGTTCCGCTGAAGATCAGGAATATGACTAGATTAATACAGGTAACACATTCCCATATGCACCACATTTGAATGTAACACAGGAAACGCTTGCTGGAGCCCACCTGCTACACCGCCTCCCAGCTCCGTCTCCGTCTGCAAGCTTTAACACTCAGACGCTATTTTAGTCCAACAGCACAGCCGTACCCCAGGCAAACAGATGCTCAGAAATCACATAAACGAAATACGTTCTTGAAAAAAAAAGCCCTTAATTACCCTCAGAGATCAGCGGATCAGCCCAAGCCAGGGGGAAATTAACTATTTCTGTAAGGGGCTGTTTATGTAGTTCTGTCCTGTATGAAAAACCAAGAACAAAGAGCAGTCTGACCTCCATTCTCAGCAATGATAGGGTCCAGGCTGTTTCATGTTTTCCTCGCCGTCCAATTCCACTGACCATTCCTTCAGATATACACTCAACAGCCACTTTATTAGGTACACCTTACTAGAAAAGGTTGGACCCCCTTTTGCCTTCAGAACTGCCTTAATTCTTCATGACATACTTTCAACAAGGTGTTGGAAACATTCCTCAGAGATTTTGTTGGTTATTTGAGTTACTGTTGACTCGAACCAGTCTGCCCATTCTCCTCTGATCTCTCACATCAACAAGGCATTTTCGTCCACACAACTGTCGCTCACTGGATGTTTTATCTTTTTTGGACCATTCTCTGTAAACCCTAGAGATGGTTGTGCATAAAAATCCCAGTAGATCAGCAGTTTCTGAAATACCCAGACCAGCCCGTCTGGGACCAACAACCGTTCAAAGTCACATAAATCATCTTTCTTCCCCATTCTGATGCTCGGTTTGCACTTCAGCAAGTTGTCTTGACCACTTCTACATGCCTAAATGCATTGAGTTGCAGCCGTGTGATTGGCTGATTAGCTATTTGTGTTAACAAGCAATTGAACATTGAACCGAAATTGTACCTAATAAAGTGGCCGGTGAGTGTAGTTCTGATGGATGCATTTCTTTTATTGCAATGGCTCTGTACACATGTAATATTTCAGTGACTCATGCTTGCAGCAATAGAGGCCTGTCAAAATAAATGTGCAGCTACACCGCCGGCATTCTGTAAATCACTCACGACATATGTGACCATAATGTGTTGTGATGCTTGACTAACTGCACACGTTGCAATGCTACTGACAGATCCGGCAACCTCCCCTCTGTTCAGAACCCATAATAAGAGGCTAGTGTTGAGGCTTTTCCTCTGCATTTTTCCTCTGACACCCACAGCAGAACCAGCAGGAGTTCACATTTTTCTCCCTTGAAGCTGCTGCATTTCTCGGGATATTATCATTGAAGCCTGGGCTATGAATCACTTAAGGGGAAAAACACTGCACGAGGCCTGTGGTCAGATGCAATACAACAGGTGACATCTGTGTTTAGGAAATTTGTACATATTGCGATGACATTTTGTCAATATATACTTTTACTCAATTTCTCAGTGTTTTCCACCAGTAGAAAAAGCACTTAAATGTCTGTAGCCTGAGCAGCCGTGTGGTCTGTAAACTGGCCTTTACTGACAGAGAGTGGGAATATTCCTTTATTGTGCTTTCTACAGTGAAGACAGGAGAATGGCCTCTGTTCAGTAACAGTGACCATCCTGTCTAAGATTACACTGTGACTGGTTCTGCCAGTTTATCTGTGCTTTTTAAATAGATTTTTAAGAAATAACTGAATTAATCCATCATTTTGCCGTGCTTACATCCATCTATCGGACCATATATCTCTCTATTTGACCATCTGTTTAGTCATGTTTGCTTCTCCATCTGTCCATCTAATCAGAACTATCAGAACTGTCAGAACTATTTTTGAAGGACTGGTCAGTCAAAGTAGATAAATAATGAATGGCTCCAGTAAGTTACAAAAACATCCATTCCTCCGTCAGTCCATTTACCTGTCCACTAAATATATATCTGTCCATCCATCCATGTATCCATCAATCTATTTGACCATCAGTTAAGTCACTTCTGTCACTCCATGCATCCATCAAATCATTGTCCATCTATACATCCATCAGTCTTCCCCTCCACTCAGTCATCCATCCATTAGGCCATCAGTCATATGTCTGTCACTCCATCCATCCATTCATCCATCCATCCATCCATCCATCCATCCATCCATCCATCCATCCATCCAAACAACCAACTAACCAAAACTGTCAGAACTACATTTAAAGGACTGGTCAGTGGAAGTCAATAAATAATGAATGGCTCTAATAAGCTACAAAAATATTCATTCCTCCATCAGGTCATTTACCTGTCCATTAAAAATCTATCAATCTATTGAATTAGTCCATCCATCCATCCATGTGTCCATCCATCTATCTGACCATCTGTTCAATCATTTCTGTCACTCCATCCATACATTAAATCATTGTCCTCCATCCATACAGGACTGTCAGAACTACAATTAAAGGACTGGTCAGTGGAAGTAGATTAATAATGAATGGCTCCAATAAGCTGCAAAAACATCCATTCCTCCATCAGTCCATTTACCCATTCACTTGAAATCTATCCAACATCAATGCATCCCTCCACTCATTCACTAATCCATTAGTCCACTCAGTTAAATCAGTTAATCCATCAATCCATCCATTCGTCCATCCATCTATCCAGTCATTGTCCATCCATACATCTATGCAACAGTCTTCCCCTCCATTTAGCTATACATCCATCCATTAGACCATCATATGTCTGTCGCTCCATCAATTCATCCATCCATCCATCTAACCGGAACTATGTGAGAACTAGTTCTGAAGCACTGGTCAATGGACATTGATAAATAAAGACTGGCTCCAATAAGCTACAAAAACATTTCTCCATCAGTCCATTTACCCGTCCACTCAAAATCCACCCAACATCCATCCATCTGTCATCTGTCCATGCATGCATCAATTTACTCACTCAGCCATTCAGTCCAGTCAACATTTTATCAGTCCATTTATCCCATCCATCCAGCAATTTGACCATCAGTTCAGTCAGATTTGTCACTCCATCCATCCATCCATCCATCCATCCATCCATCCATCCATCCATCAATCCATCCATCCATCCATCCATCCATGTCTTCCCAGACATGCATCCATCCATTAGATCATCAATTCTGTCATATCTGCCACTCATTCCATCCATTGGTATATCCATCCACACACCCATCCTTACATCCA
The DNA here is from genome assembly GCF_015220715.1 of Pygocentrus nattereri. Lineage (NCBI taxonomy): Eukaryota > Metazoa > Chordata > Actinopteri > Characiformes > Serrasalmidae > Pygocentrus > Pygocentrus nattereri. The sequence goes on from NC_051217.1 coordinate 19,843,915, forward strand.
TCCACCAGCCAGTTGAGGCACTGGTCAGTCGACACACCTTCCACTCATAAAAAACATCAATTCTTCCATCAATCCATTCATCAGTCCACTCACCATCCATCCATGAGACCAATCATCCATTCATCAGTCTGTCCATCCAGTTCTGTCTTCATTCAATAACCTAACAATCCTTAGTGAACTTCTAGTATCACTCATTTTCTATGAAGAAGCCATCCTCCATTACCGTGTCTGTGGGTTTGTGTGTGGGTCTGAAGGTGATAAGGCAGAGGTTACTTGTGTGTGTGTGTGTGTGTGTGTTTGACATGTACAAAGTGCCCCTCTTGGCTGGTAAAAAGCTCCTGCATGCCTGACTGGGCTGAAGGCTGATGGACTGATGCATCTGTTTGGGGGTTTTATTGTGATCATATGAAACTCAGGGAGGTGGTAATGAGATTCAGGAATATGAATGGCCATCTGCCTCCATCTGCTGTGACATTCCACAGCTCCAAAACACCTCTACACACTGCCCACGCCAAAAAAAACATACACCAACCTCTTAAAGTCGCTCGCTTTACCGCTCCAGTCTGGCTCCATTTCCTCCGCCAAGGCCCACACAGGGGATTAAAAAAATCTTAATGTAGCAAAAGTACTCAAGCTAAGCTTGTGCCAAGTATGGGACTTTTACGGAGGTGTTGTTAAAGGCCTTGGAGCCAAAGAAATATTAATTGGTGTAGTGATATGGGAAATGTGTTTATGCAGTCAATATTGGAGTATTTTCTTACTCAGTCATTCAAATTGCAGCACATGCATTCTGCTGTGCGTAGAGTTTGAAGTGCTTGAAATATTTGTCTGAACACAAAGAGACTTGATTATTCACATCAACTTTGTCAGGTTTGAACATTATTTCTGAAATATTAATCTGGCTTTCTTTTTCCACCTTTAACAAATTTTGCCCTGCATTTATCCCTGCTGTACTCTCTTTCTGCAGGCTGCCTAGTAGCCGTGCCTTCAGCAGATATGTTTTATTAATATAATCAACAAAATCTAAGTCTGTAAATGTGTTGTCAGATTGACTCGGACACTGTCAGCTCTCTGTGCTGAGCTGCAAAGAGGGGTGAAAGGGATTCACATTTCTCCACAAAGACGGCTGCTTATCCATAATTTAAATGTTATTTTGGGTGGCAGTTTATTATTATATTCATTTTGAATTCATTTATCAATGAGTGCGCTTACATGTGCTTAATAATCCGATAACTGCAGAAAATCAGATTTTGTCTGTAATCCAAAAACACGCTTACATGCACTTGAGTAATCAAATAATGGGGAAACCCCTGGTCTACATGGGTCAGGCAGTAATCAGATATCTGCTTTGCAACCCGCCAGTAATCTCACAGAAGAAGTCGTGACGTAAATGTAAAGTAAATCTCAAACGTCATGCCGCATTGTGCTTCTTTACCTGAAAATATGAACATACGTCATCCAGAAGATGAAGAATGATTAAATCTTTCATTTCGTCTAGGATGCTGTTGGTTTCAGGGTCACTCCAAAGGTGTTAGTGTGTTTTTGCACATGTGCAGACTGAGAAATCTGACAGAAATTAGAGTAAGAGTTTACATGCACTGAGATTACTGAGCTGAACTCCAGCCTCTTTATCAGATTTCTTAATCAGAGTACACTGTTTGACTGTTTGAATAATTAGATGAGTGCAGAAATCAGATTATGATCAGATTACTATGTGCATGTAAACGCACTCATTGATGATCAATGAGGGTCGTTATCATTTTTTACCACTTTGGAGTTGTTCAAATTTAAACAGACCATTTTCCAGTTCAGACTGAAATTTCAGGCCTGATCAAAGCTCTAGCTCTACATTCTTGCACTGATGTGCTCTCAGATCTGTGTCCTCTTTTGTCTTAAAAAGCCAACTCGCTGAAAGTTTAGAAAAGAACTTAAACGTCCTTGCAGGACCTCACACTGTGCTGCCGGTGTCTAGTGTGTCCCAGGCTATGCTAATTGAACAGTGTGTTTGCTAGCAGAGAGAAACGTCCTTGCCCATGCAGCCCTCACTATGCCGCAGTGCCCAATGCCCCATGCCCCAGACGTGCTACTGTCCCTGTTCCTGCCCCCAGCACTGCCCCTTGCTCATAGTATCATTAATTGATGGCGGTGGGTTGCTGGGTTACTCAGACATGTCACATGTACTTCCATCCTGCCAGGCTGTTGGCAATGTTCTTTTCACTCGTTCCCACTGTGTGTAACTGTGTGCTTTATGTGAAGGTCTAATCAGTGCTGTCAGTAATTGGTGGCTAGTAATAATGACATAAAAACAGAGAGAATGAGAGAGAGAGGGAGCTGTAGAAAGACCCGAATGAGAGAAGTAAAGAAAGAGAGTGAGTTAGGCTTTCAGAGAAGCCCGGATGATTTCTGTGAAAGAAAAAAGAAATTGCTGTCATTTTTATCTTTGTAAAATAATCATCATTTTTTGTTTTATTTAATCTCAAGTATTGCAGGAATACGCTTATTTTATTGTTCTGTTTTGGTTGATGTTTTGGTAGAAAAAGCCTATCGAGCTCTCTCATTGGTTAGGACTTCAGGAGCTGGACTGGGCTGCACCAGGTTTGCGTAATTTTATACTTAAGTTTGGGTCCTTAGTTACGCTAGTTAGTTTCCAACTATCATTTTACTAAATTTGGTTGCACCACAGATCCGCGTGTACGTCACTAAAACATAATAATAACATGTTCAGAAGCAATTAGTAAACCTGCTGCCATGGAAATGCCACACAGCTGCTCTGAGTTCTCAGTGGAAACATATTGAGCATAGAAGAGCCAAACCAAGAAGTCAAACCAATTATCTACAGTCTGTTTATTCTTTAATATTTACCTGAGAAAACCACATATGCAGCTTTTTAAACGCTGGTTTCCGACACAACAGCAGATCAGTTTAGCTGTTTGTGGAGCAGCTGAGTCTCACTGAGCTGGAGCTGTGGGTGTTTAGCTCCATGCTTGGAGTTTAAACCAGGCCGGTGATTAGAGCTGTCAGTATAATCACAGTGTATCGCGTTTAGAGTTTTTAGTGTAGTTAAGTTGTATTGTTGGTCTTTTTGTGCTTTCTACATGGTTGTTGATGGTTCCCCAACACTTATATATTGTTGAACACTCTAATCCATGACTTGAACGGAACGAGTGGTTCACCAGCTGATTGCAGAAACGGTGCGGGTTGGCTTAAGTTCAACATCCTCGTCGCCATATGTTGTATCCCACTTTGATGACTCAGAAGAACCACGCAGTACGAGAACCAGTTAACTTTTAATGTAACGTAAAATGCAGTACAGTCGTTTCCTTTCGCGCACACTTGCCTAGTCCTACTTCACGCTACTTCTAGCACAACTCTGAACTCTCTCATACCACTGGCTCCCCCTAGCGGTTATCCCGACACCACATATCCCTTTCTCTTTAAAGATTTAGCCGTCTGTAGAAATAAGCACTTCCAAATATAACACCACCGTACTAAATGAATAATAATACAATATTCAGAAAAATAAGTAGAAGAAATGATCACATAGTTAACAATATGACTGAAATGTAAAACACTCATTCAACACTTAACTGCACTGTAATAAATATACAATAGTGAAACAACCAACTACTCACAATTAGCTATTGTGTATCAGTTAAGACATACACATATTCTGCATTTCTTCCCCTTTTTCCTTTTTTTCTATTTACATCCTATAGTCTTTAGCCCATACGGGTGCCTTTCTAGACCTCGACGAGGCCCTGACCTGTGTGTTTTGTGTAGGGTGTGTAATGTCAAAGTTCATCAGTGACAGATCACTTGAATCTTGTGTTTCCATTTGCGGAAGTGCAGGTGCCAGGTGAGATGCATTCCAGCACCGTCCATCTGACAGTTCATACGAATACGGTCCCCTCCGTGCCATCACCTTGAGGGGTTTTCCGAACTTAGACTGACTCTTTGGAAGGATTCCAGGTTTCTTCACTCGGACATAGGATCCGCTCTGAAAAGAGACATGTCTTGCACCCCGCCTCTTGTCTGTATATGCTTTGCTTTTGGCTTGTTGTGTCTTAACCCTTTCTGAGACCTCCAGTGGGGATGACGTAGTGCAGGGAACTGGCACCTTGAGACCTGAAACATGGAGCTTTGTGCGCATTAGTCTCCCATGTAACATTTCAGCAGGTGAGCACTGAGTGGTAGCATGCGAAGTTGCATGGTATGCTTGCAAAAAGTCATGGTGAACTCTTTCCAGTCCTTGTGTTCTAATGGCGCAGTCTGCAAGCAGTCCTTCAAACTATGGTTGAAGCGTTCAACCTCACCATTCGCACGAGGATAGTAAACAGATGATGTTCTGTGCAAAATCCCTCTTCCCTGCAGAAAGGATGCAAACTCATGAGAAGTGAACTGTGGTCCATTGTCGGATATCAGTTCTTTTGGATTGCCCTCTCTACTGAACACTGAAGACAGAAACTGGATGATCACATGTGTCGTAGCATGTGACACAAAAGCAACTTCAGGCCATTTGCTGAAGTAATCTATGAGTGTGATCACAAAGCGAGAGTTTAGGGGCGCGTTGTCAAATGGCCCCATGATGTCAATTGCCAGCTTTTCCCAGGCACTGGTAGGGTATGGCACAGGCTGCATTGGTGTTGGGTGTGTGACAGCTGACTTATCATGTAATTGGCAAGTAACACATGCTTTGATGAATGCCTCCACTTGAGTATCCATCCCCGGCCACCAGTACAGCTCTCTCAGTCGTTTTTTCGTTCGGACAATACCTTGGTGTGTATCATGTGCCAGAGAAATAAGCCTAGATTGAAGGCTTCCTGGTACCACAAGGCGATTTGTACCCCGTACCACACAATCGTCTTGGAGGGACAGTTCATTCTGTAGCTTGAAGTACGGCTGTAGAGCTGGGTCCAGAGCTTTCGCAGACTTAGGCCATCTAGATGTGAGTAACTCACACAGTTTCGTTTGCACTGGGCATGAGGCGCATGCAGCTTTAAACTCTTCACCTGCAACCACAGTCAGTATAGAAGTAAGTGCAACAACCTCCTCATCATTATCCAGACAAGGCTCTTCACAACGCAGTGACAGGCGGGACAAACAATCAGCTGTAACATTTTCCCGTCCTGGTTTATACTGAATGTCATAAGTATATGTCATAAGCCTAGCTGACCACCTAGCTATGCGCATGCCAGCTCTTCCATGGCCTTTTGAGGACAACAGTGTGGTTAGTGGACTGTGGTCCGTTCGTAATGTAAAATGCCTTCCCCACAGGTAGGTTCTCCACTTTTCCATTGCCCACACACATGCTAGTGCTTCTTTTTCAATGGTGGAGTACTTTCTCTCTGCCTGGGTGAGTGTGCGTGATGCGAAGGCTACTGTTTTTTCAGTACTCTCAGGATGCAGCTGGGTAAGCACTGCTCCGATACCATAGTCTGATGCGTCTGTGGTAACTATGGTGGGTAACTCTGGGTTAAACAATGAAAGAGCAGGGCTGTTAACTATGAGTTCCTTGACCCTCTCAAAACTTTGCTGGGCTTCTTCTGTCCAGACAATTGAAACAGCACCACGAAGGAAGGCACGTAATGGCTCCACTATGGCTGCATAATTTGGTATGAATTTTGCATACCAGGATGTAAGCCCCAAAAATGACCGGAGGCTGACTGTGTCTGTAGGTGGAGGAGCTTGTGACACTGCAGCCACATGTGATGCATCAGGCTGCAGTCCTTTTGCTGACACAGTGTGTCCCAGGAAGGACAGTTCAGGTTGCCTGAAACGAAACTTCTCAAAATTCAGTCTGAGTCCTGCCTTGTTTATGCGCTGCAGCACAGACTTCAGATTCTTGTCATGATCCTCAGCTGTTGCCCCTGAGACAATTATGTCATCCAGGTAACATTGGACTCCTACTTGACCCTTCAAGATGATGGACATCATACGCTGGAAACAGCTAGGCGCTGATGCTAGTCCATAAGGGATATGCTTGAAACGAAAAAGACCATCATGCGTGATGAAGGCAGTGAGATTGCGGCTGTCCTCATGCAACATAACTTGGTGGTAAGCACTCTGAAGGTCTAATGTAGAGAAAAGCGTTGCTCCCCGCAATTCTGTGAACATTTCTTCCATATGTGGCAGAGGAAAACTGTCCACTACCACGCCCTTGTTTGGCTCTCTTAAATCCACACACAGTCTAACTCCACCGTTTTTCTTTCTGGTGACCACTATGGGAGAGACCCATTCAGATGCTTCAATTGGCTCTATTACATCTTGTTCAACAAGCTTCCTTAACTCTGCTGAAACTGCTTCACACACTGAAAACGGCAGGCGTCGTAGTTTCTGCTGGACAGGCTGGACATCTGACCGGGTTTTCACTTGATGGAGAAAACCTTTTGCACAGCCAAGAACGTTCTGTTGTGTAGCTACCACCGCGGACACTGAGCGGTTGCACGCAGCGGAGCTGACAGTTCCATTGAGTATCTGTAACTGCAAAGCTGAAAATAAGTCCCTGCCAAGCACTGCAGATCCCCGCTGCACAATATATAGCTCAGCCATAACACTGCGGTCATGAAATGTTATGTCGGCTTTCAAACAACCATTGACACTTATGGCATTACCCCCAAAGCTAACCAGGCTTAACTTTGGTGCGGAAAGAGCAGCATGTGAGAAAAACTGCTTATACACTGCCATTGGTAAAATGGAGACAGCTGAGCCTGTATCTACCATTAGTTCAAGTTTCTGTGACTGAGCATTGCCCACCTGAATCTGCACTGCACATGTGATTTTGCCTGTGTCACGTGCATTACGCTCAATGTGCAAAACTGTCACTTCAGGAGCAGTTACCTCAGAAACTTTCTTTATTCCTCGACACACTTTGGCAAAATGTCCTTTCTTACAGCTCCTGCACATTGCATCTTTAGCAGGACATCCAGGAAAAGTATCAGCATGCTGTCCTGAGCCACATCTGTAACATGTAATTCCTTGAGCATTGTTCCATACACCACGAGGCCGCTGTAATGGCGTACCTTTGCCATGGCCTCGACGCAGCTTGCCACTGTGCTGTACAGCGTGGACTGCACCGTCCACCGCTCCCATCATGACCTTAGCTTCTGCCACAGCAGTTTCAATTTGTCACGCTATTGTCATTGCTTTCTTTAGGTCGAGTGGCACTTCTAAGAGCAGTCGTTCCCTAATGCGGGTGGAGCTGGTCTTTTCCACTAGCTGGTCCCGAATCATTTCCTCCTCCATAGCGCCGAATTCACAAGTAGCCGCGAGCTCTCTCAGGGCTGCGATATACTGATCAGTGGATTCACCTGTATGCTGACTGCGTTGGCGGAACCGATAGCGCTCCGCAACTACGTTGACTTTTGGCACAAAGAAATCCTGAATAGCGGTTAACGCTGTTGCATACTTATCGTCCGCAACTGTCAGCGTGTAGAATATTCGTTGACCTTCTGCTCCTAAACAATGGATAAGAAGTGCACGCTTCCTAGCATCAGAGAGCTCTTCACCCATGGCTAGTACATAGTTGTCGAACACTCTAATCCATGACTTGAACGGAACGAGTGGTTCACCAGCTGACTGCAGAAACGGTGCGGGTTGGCTTAAGTTCAACATCCTCGTCGCCATATGTTGTATCCCACTTTGATGACTCAGAAGAACCACACAGTACGAGAACCAGTTAACTTTTAATGTAACGTAAAATGCAGTACAGTCGTTTCCTTTCGCGCACACTTGCCTAGTCCTACTTCACGCTACATCTAGCACAACTCTGAACTCTCTCATACCACTGGCTCCCCCTAGCGGTTATCCCGACACCACAAATGGCCTAAAAGAAATGACCCAAAATGACATGGGAAAAATACTGGTTCCATTGACTTACATTGAAAGTGAAGTATGTTTTTTCCTTCTCCTGTAAAGTTACTATTTTGGAGATACAAGGTTTTCTTCGACAGCAGCGAGAAGCAATGTCTTATACAAGCTTCAAGTGTGTCTGTTTAATCTAGAACGGACAAAGAAAGGATCATGTGAGTCGCCTTAGAACAAGGGTGTCAAACTCAATCACTAAAAGGGTCATTTTAAAAAATATAAAACATCCATGGGGCAGCTGTGTTATTTTGTTGGAGGAAGGAGTCAGAACCATCACTAGAGGATGTGTTTACATGCACTTAATAAACCGATAACTGCAGAAAATCAGATTTTGTCAGTAATCTGATCAATGAGTTTACATGCACTTCAGTAATCAGATAATGGGGAAACTCCAGGTCTACATGATTCAGACAGTAATCAGTTTTTTTTTGCTTTGCAACCGGCCAATAAACTCACAGAAGATGTGATGTATACCGTAAAACTTCATGCTGCAGCTTTTTTATTTTTATTTGCACCACTTTACCTGAAATGATTAACAAACATCATCCAGATGAAGATAAAGAATATTTATATCCTTCATTTCACTGAGAATGTAGTTGGGCAGTCTGAGAAATCCAAAAGAAATCAGTGTAAGAGTCTACATGCATTGAGAAATCTGATTACTGAGCTAATATCCAGCCTCTTTATTGGATTTCTTAATCAGATTTCTAGATCGGAGTTTATATGACCATTTGATTAATCGGATAACTGCAGAAATCTGATTACTGAGCTAATATCCAGCCTCTTTATTGGATTTCTTAATCAGATTTCTAGATCGGAGTTTACATGACCATTTGATTAATCGGATAACTGCAGAAATCCGATTACTAAGCTAATATCCAGCCTCTTTATTGGATTTCTTAATCAGATTTCTAGATCGGAGTTTACATGACCATTTGATTAATCGGATAACTGCAGAAATCTGATTACTGAGCTAATATCCAGCCTCTTTATTGGATTTCTTAATCAGATTTCTAGATCGGAGTTTACATGACCATTTGATTAATCGGATAACTGCAGAAATCCGATTACTGAGCTAATAACCAGCCTCTTTATTGGATTTCTTAATCAGATTTCTAGATCGGAGTTTACATGACCATTTGATTAATCGGATAACTGCAGAAATCCGATTACTGAGCTAATATCCAGCCTCTTTATTGGATTTCTTAATCAGATTTCTAGATCGGAGTTTACATGACCATTTGATTAATCGGATAACTGCAGAAATCTGATTATGACTGGATTATTGAGTGCATTGAGACGCACTCTATGTTGCAGTGCATGCTGGGGACTGTAAAATGAAAATAATGTCAGGGCTGAATACGACTGTGTCACGGGCCTGACTTGGCCTGTGGGACTTGTGTTTGACACATGGGCCTTAGAACTAACACGCTATAAGAGTGCTATCAGAGGTTAGCAATATTAGCATTTCCATAGAAGTGTCTTTTCTCTGTTTTTGGCAGAGTTTTGACATTTGTGGCCTGAAGTGAGGGTCGCCACTGGAGCAGGAGAAAGAGAGAGAGAGAGGTAGAGAAAGAGAGAGAGTTAGGGAATAAGTAAGCAGAGGGTGTTAGAGAAAGAACAGAGACAGAAAGATAGAATGAAAGAATACAAGAAAGAAGAAAAAAACAGAAAACAGAGAAAGAACAGAAAGAGGGAGGGAACAGAGGGCAAAAAAGACAAGGAAGAATGGGAAAGGCAGAAAGAATAAAGAGAGAAAAACAGTGAGAAAATAAGAGTGAAAAGAAAATAAAAAAGAGAGAGAGTTAGAGAAAGAAAGGAGGAAAAAGAACGAAAGTTGGACAAAGAACAGAGAGCAGCTCTGAACGTTGTCTAGATTCATAAACGTTTTGGTGACTCATTGCTGGTTTCTTTCTCTCTCTTACTCGCTCTCTCCCTCTCTCTTTCTCTGTCTCTCTCCCTCTTTCTTTCTCTCCCTCTCTCTCTCTCTCTCTCTCCATCTCTCTCTCTCACCCTCTCTCTTTCTCTTTCTTTCTCTCGGTCTCTTTCTCTCTCTCTCTCTCTCTCTCTCTTTCTCTCTCCCCCTTTCCTGTCTCCTTGAAATCACAGAATTACTCGAGGGAGGATGTTACACTTGGTTGCTCAAACTTTTCCCTCCTTTTTGCCTTGTTTCTTCCTGTTGTTTGAGTTTTCATTTTCGGAGCCGTCCATCTCCTGCCGGCGAGAGTGCGGTTTCTTCAGCCCTGTGCTCTCCTGACAGGCAGTGTATGGCCTCTGTGTGCTTATTCCGCTGTGTGTTTATGACATGTGTGCACATGAAAGGGAGATGTCTAATTTAAATGGATGGTATGCAGAGCGATGCAGTGACATGAATATGGATGCGGAGGTTATCAATAGAGGATAGTGTACTGATCCTGCACGGCACAAGCACTGATGATAACTCAGAAAGACCAGGCCTGAACATAAAGGCTCATCTCTGATTCACCTTTTTGTTCTAATTCCATTCACTGACACTTTTCATATCTTTGTCTCTTTGTGTTTGCATGTTTTTAGAACAACAGTGTCCTGTATTTGTAGTAGACAAAAGCAAAAAAAGGCAAAGCCATGTATAATACATGAGTTAAAGCATTACTTTTAGATGCTAAATAGCTTTAAGTAACTATATGTAGTAATATCCCATAGATATTACACACACACACACACACACACACACACACACACACACACACACACACACACACACACACACACACATATATATATGTGTGTGTGTGTGTGTGTGTAGTTGGAGCTAAAATCCACCTCTTTTTATTAGATTTCCAGACCTTACTCTGATCTAAGAAATCAAAGTGCATGTAAACACACTCATTGTCCATTTTATCAGCTCCACTGACCATATAGGAGCACTTTTTTGTAGTTGTACAGTTACAGACTGTAGTCCATCTGTTACTCTGCATACTCTGTTACCCTGTCCTTCAATGGTCAGGACCCCCATGGACCACCACAGAGCAGGGTGGGAGGTGGATCATTCTCAGCTCTGCAGTGACATTGATGTGGTGGTGGTGTGTTAGTGTGTGTTGCGCTGGTCTGAGTGGATCGGACTGTGCTGCTGGAGTTTTTAAACACCTCAGTGTCACTGCTGGACTGAGAATAGTCCATCAACCAAAAATATCCAGCCGACAGCGTCATGTGTGCAGCATCCTGTGGGCAGCGTCCTGTGACCACTGATGAAGGACTAGAGGATGACCAACACAAACTGTGCAGCAGCAGATGAGCTGTCGTCTCTGACTTTACATCTACAAGGTGGATTGACAAGGTAGCAGTGTCTTATAGAGTGGACAGTGAGTGGACACAAACCAGTGTGGCTAGTAGTAACTTGTAACAGAAGTTAATGTAACTAAATTTTTTCCAGGTAACTTTGGACCATTTCTGCTGGCACATTCATCATGAAATTTCAACACAATTTAAAGGGTAACTGGAGTTATCAACAACACTGGGTAACACTTTATTTAGGCGGTCCTTTGTAGATGATTAATAAACTCTTAACAGATTATCAGTAACATATTAATGACATATCAGTGAAGAAGCAGTAGTGAAGCATCTGAATACACTGAAGTAAATGTCTTGTAGATGTTCTGTTGATACATTCCTGACATTAAGTAGATGTCTTGTTAATGTTATGTCTATTACACAAAACCTAACCTTATCCAACCTTACTCAGAGCCTTACCCTCACCCTGGCCCTAATCTTAACCTTAACCTCAACCCAGAACCTAATCCTCACCGTTACCTCAACCCAAAACCTAATCCTAACCCTGGTCCTAATTCTCACACTAAACTTAACCTCAACCCAAAACTTGAATTTCAAATTTTGGGCGACACTTCAAATATAAATTCAGAGTTGTCACCCCATAAAACATTAATCCACATCCACAATGTCCATTATTGGGAAAAGAAGTGGGTCATGAGGAAATAACATGTTTCCAAGAGAGCAGAGCTAAATGGCTACATTTACACTGCAGGTAAAATTGGCCCAAATCTGATTTTCTCACCAAATCCGTTTTTTTTTGTTCGCCTGTTTACACCATCTTTTAAATGTGATCTGTATGTGACATCAGTCTGAACAGATCAGCTCCTAAATGGACCTGCATGCGCAAAAGAACAATACTTCACGAGGCTCAGAGGTGAACAATCATGACGACTAGTGAACACCAGTCGCTCCCTTTTCAAACACGGAGCGGCTGTGATGAGTCGCCTCTAATTTTTTGTTACAGAAACATCAGCCAAAAATTTTTCTGAGTCTCAGCTGCACAAAATTATGACGAATATTGAGTCGAACTGACATAAAAGTCACATAAATTCCAATCTGGCTGTTCAGACTGAGTCTCATTGGCACAGATCAGATACGGATCGGATTTCAGTACCACATATGAAAGCGTCTCAAATCGGAACTGAAAATGTCAGATTCAGGTCTGTGTCTCATATGAGAAAAAACATCGGATTTGGGCCTCTTTTACCTGATGTGTAAACATAGCCAATGAGGTGTGTTTTACTGCGGCACAAGCAAAGGGCTCCTGCATTAGCATCATGGCCTAACTCACTGCGGTTAGTGCATTTTGTGAATGAGTGAATGTGTGATTGAACGTGTGACTGTCATGCTCAGCACTTAGAGACTTTTATTTTTAATGTTACTAAAAGTCTCACCATGCATGTATTTATATCATGGTTAATTAAAAGAGCTTGTTAATTAAAAGAACAGTGATGTTAGTTTCTATTATAAAGTTTGCGAACTGTATGTGACCCCAGCGTCCTCATGTTATATGAAAACAGCTGTGTGTGAGAATGAGTGAGAGTTGCTGTATTAATTTGGTCTTTGCTGGTACATTATTGATAAGGCGTGTCTGGGTTGTGAGTGACAAGTCTTTGATCTCGGGGTCGTGTGTTAAAGATAGCCATTAACATGCTCGCACTGCCACAGGGGAAGCATCAAAAATTCAGCACTCGTCTGGACCTGTGGGCGTAACCGCCCCCTGTCCCGCACAGAGTGAGAGAGGGAAAGATGGAGGGAGAAGGGAGAGAGAGAGTGTGTGTGTGTGTTTGTGTGTGAGACAGAGAGAGAGAGAGAGAGAGAGAGAGAGAGAGAAAGAGAGAGAGACAGACAGATAGACAGAGAAAGACAGCCACGCTTGTCCCCCCAAGAGATAATCAATACCCCCTGGGTCGGTAAACAGCTGTCAACAAACTGACCGCTTTCACAGCCCAAAAGAGATGTCTGTGTTGGGGGGTGGGGGTGGGGGGGTCAAGGCAGGTGTGTGTGGTGGGTGGTTGTGTTTGACCTGTGCTTGTAGGCGGCGCTTTCTGGAGCGTGAAAAGCTTTAGCGCAATAGCCAATGTCTGTGGCCGCATTGCTGAGAGTAATGCTTTCTGACTGCACCCAGAAACAGAGAGAGAGAGAGAGAGAGAGAGAGAGAGAAAGAGGACACTGGTTAGAGGAAGAAACTAGGAGATGAGGTGAGGTCACTGCTAGAGATGTGCATTCCGACTATTTTTGATATTCAGGTATCCACAGGATATCCGGTTAAATGGTTAGGGCTGGTCTTAAAGGGGAATGGCACCAAGTTTTCAAAATTTCTGCACATTTCAGTGAAAATTCAGAGACTTTGATGTCTTTACAGTGGTGGTGATAGAAACCAGGGATCACAATGTCTACAACACAAATATAGCCAGTTTATTTACTTTCCAAAACCACCAGTGAACCAAGATACATCTTCTGAGTGTTTATATGTTGCTGATGATTTTCACGATTGGCCCCTCCCAGTCCTGTCCATGTGTTAGTGTTGTGTTTTGGTTTAGCCCGCATGTTCTTTGTTTTGGTTTTTAATCCAGCCCCCTTGTTTTGGGACTCCACCCCTGATTGTTTCCACCTGTGTTCCCGCCTGTTCCTCATTTACCCGTATGTATTTAAAACCTGTGTTTTCCTTTGTCTGGTCGCTGGTCTTTGTACTGTTGTTTGTTCTGTCTGTACTGTTCTGCTTGTTCTGTTTGATTCTGGTTTCTGTCATGTCTGCCCCCCAATCAATCCGTGTTGGATCTATGACCATAGACCATTTAGACGATGACCCTGCATTTGCCCATAATAAACGTTGCTTATCTCCGGCAAATGTGTCTGCCTCCTCTCTCCCTGGCGTTACAATGATAAAATAGTGGAACATCGTAAAAAAAAAATATATATATATATATATATATATATATATATATATGTGTGTGTGTGTGTGTGTTTTATTGGGGGGATTGTTTTTGCCTTACAAAACTTGCATGTGAGCAAAAAATAATCCCAAATCTATCATAAAACAATGTCACAGATGTCAGGCAGCATAACATAATCAATTCATGTAATAAGTTTCTGTGAGGAAGCTTTTAAAAGCTTCAGACATCTGGTTCCTATCACTACCAGTGTGAACAACTCTGACTCTGTGGAAACCTAGAATGGAGCATTTCACACTAAACCACTCTGAATGACTTTCTTTATGTCTGATCAATTTCATTATATACAAATTTTGAAAAAGCAGATAACATGAAAAACATGCTCTATTATTCAACATCAGTCTTTTTCGTGCTGAATAGTAACTGAGACTGCCTCTTCAGATGAGCTAAAACTACAGCTAACTATTAACACTGAATGTGCATTGTATACACAAGACATTTAATCCACAGTGAACGATGTGCCAACATGTTAGATCGTCAGATAAATACCTGTCCACTGTTTTTGGACCTGGCCAGCCTAACAACAAAGCTGTATAAACAACTGCCCACGTCCTTAACAACACATCTTTTGCAGCACACTCACGTTCAGGCACTTGTGTTTTGGAGTGGCACAGTGTAACATACACACTCACTTACAAAAGCAACACAAGCAAAACGAGTGTATTTTTTCCATTTCCATGTCATACAGTGTCACATTAGCAAGTCTATTAGAGCTTATTAAATAAGCTCAACATGGTTTGAAGCAAGTGTGATGATTTAAGTGTGTAGGTTACTTATTTTTCAGTAAATATTTCTGAGTAGACCATCCACTCCAGTTAAATAACCTTCTAACACTTAAAAATAAATAAATAAATAAATAAAAATGAAGGCTACAAAGAAAGGACTCACATCAACCTGGTAGACACCAAAACCATCTCCATCTGATAAACAGCACTTAAAGCTTTGATCTTTGAGAGAGAGGAGAAAGTCAAGCTGCTTCAGATCTGAAAACATCCACAGGTGTTTCTGTCCATCCTTCCACTGAGAGAAGGCGACTCAGCACTACGTAGCCCTCACCGGGAAAAGGAAAGAAGAACACTTGCGCATCGAACAAAGAAGGTGCTGGTGTTCTCAGGACAATGGACAGACCACTCCAGAGCCCAGACGTCAACATCACTGAGTGTGTTGGGATTACTTGGATGGCGAGAAGCAGAAAATGTGACCAACTTCTAGGGATGAGCTTTAAAGCTGTGGCTGCAGATTTCTAAAGGAAATTTAGCAAAATTGAGTCCCCTGAAAAGAATGGAAGCTGTAAGGAAGGGAAAGGAAGATACTAAATACTGGCAGTGATCTGAAATGATATCTGTTGAAGCTTCTGTGTAGTTTTCTGTTTTCTGCTGATGCTGGAAATGTATACCTCATCCATTTTCACTGGAAATTACATAAATGATGGCTCGTCTCCTTTGAACAGCACTGAACGTGAGTGTCCATTACTCCTTAGCTACATTAGCCTCGTAGCTCCAGTGCAAAGCTCCAGTGAAGAACAAACGTCAGACACCAGACATGTCTTGGCTGTTTGACTATGTTTGGGGTTAGAGGTAAATGAGCTTTTTGGCTCATGTTTTCCTCCAGTAAACAGCGAGAGGGGACGAATGCTGACTCTCTCTGCATCTTTACTCTCTGTCACTCTTTAATGTATGCTGTTGCAGTCACATGCACTGTCAGAGAGGACCTGCCCCCTGCATGCTGTAATGACAGGCCCATATGGGCTATGAGTCTCAGCTCACCTTCTGCTGTCCAACCTACACCTTCATATTGTCCTCTGGACGAAGAGGGCTGCATGGTTAAAGGGAAAGTTTTCATCTTTTTACCTCTTTTTGCCTTTTGTGTGTGTGTCTGTGTGTGTGTGTGTGTATATATATATATATATATATATATATATATATATGTATAATGTAGTTGTAATATACTGTGCAGTATTGTGGCATCCATGGGAGGTGAGGCCATGCAAAGTGGCTCTTGAGGAGTGTTGAACTCATGGAAGGCGTGACATTTAATGTTGTTTAAGTTGTACACATGTAGGTTGTGGGATTCTGTGCTCAGCTGAGGGGTAGTTACGTAGGTTAAGTGTCTATCAAGAAGGAGAGTTTTAAGGTTAGAGCTGATCTGTCTGCATCCTGGCCATATCAGCTAGCACTGAGAGGTGGTCCTGCTTGGCTGCAAGCTCAGTAAAAAGCATTTTCCTTTAAAGTGCAACATTTCGCACATCTTATTCTACAATTATGCCACAATCTTGTGTCGATTCACTACTGGCTGTACATGCGCAGGAGACATCACCATGCAGAGCACCATCACGTGGAACCTCAAGGGTGCGCCATGTTAGGATAGAAAACACATTTTAATGTTCATGTTTAAGTTGACAAATCCTGTACTATAAACAAATTTAAATACAATAAGTTCCTGCCAATTTTAGAGCACGGTTTCTGTTAATTTGCAAACCTTTTGCACACAACTCTACCGAAAGGTCTTACCTCAAGATCTCAGACATTGTATTTGTAAACATTTTATGTAATAACTTTCTGTTAGGGAGTCTTTAGAGGCATTATACTCTTTAGGCGTCAGGTTCACTGTGAACAATTCCCTGGGTACGATTCTCTAGAACAAAGCATTTCACGTTAAACCACTGGGAATGGCTTTGTTTACATCTCATCCATTTATTTATGCAGGAATTTCCCTTTAATGACATATTTTGGTCCCATCTCCTATAAAGTTACCGTGTCATTTTCTGGTCCTCTGTGGAAATGAATACCATCCTTATCAGTGCAGATCGAGCACAAACCTGGCATTGCCACAGTTTCAGTAAGAGCTGCAAACAGCAGTCAGCATTGCATTTCCTTCCAAGTGTGCCGGAGCATGACTGTGTCTTTTCTCATGCAGTCTCGGTTTGGCCGGTACATTGCCAACCTGTGGCAGTGCTGGCTTCAGTAGCGCAGAGAAAAAGAAGGTTGGGGGGTGTAGGAGAGCAGGAGGCGGAGCTTGGCGAGGGGGGTCTATATTGGATTGGCTGGAATTAAAGGGGCTGGCATGGATGGGGGTGGATTAGTACTGGATGGGGGAGGTGCTGAGGATTGGCTCAGCTTTTCAGCAGCAGATCAGGACACAGCGGAGAGAGAATCACTCGGAGAGAGCGAGAGAGAGAGAAGGGTAAGGAGATTTTGGAGCATTTCTCACTCAGTTTCGTCTCCAGCTGCCCTTTTTCATGAACGTGTATTTGGATGCATATGTAAATGTATATGTGCATGGACGGGCTCCTCTGTCTGAGGTAGTGGGACTCTTGGGTTCCTCAGTTGGACAAACTCCACTTTTCCTATTCGGAGGTCATTCCTTCACTCTGATTGGTGTTATCTTTGCTACCATCCAAAGACTAAGAGCATGCATGTTTGTGTGTGATTTGTGGTTTTCGGGGAAGCCTCTCTCACTGTGGTCAAGCTCCAGTATTTTAGACTTTCACACCTGGAAAGGACATCTGGCTGCCAGCTTTGAGGCAACATTCATACCTCCACGTGGATCTACCTGCCTTTTTTTGGGATTCTACCAATTTACCATCTTGCCTTTTGGATTTCTTGTGTTCCAGCTCTTTTCTTTTGCGCTTTGACTCTGAACTTAACTTCTAAGGCACGCTGAGGTAAGAGGTGTGAGCATGAACTTTTATCCCTCTCTCATGGCTGACCAAGTTAGTTTTGTGCATTGGATGGTATTTTTATACACTGATAAGAAAAGTGATGCATTGAATTTACTTGATTCAAAATGTGTTTAATTTCCACTTAAAATCAACAGATTGTCAAAATGAAGCAAACAAAAGGCCAAAACTGTGTTGGTGTAACACATTTTAACCATTTAAAAAGATAAAAATGCATCACTTTTTAAACATTCAAGTTTTAATATTCAAGCAACATGTGCCAGTGCAAGACAATGTCAGGTGTATATGTGACCGTTACAATGTGCCAAAATTTCATGATAAACGGACCACCAGAAATGCTCCAAAAGTGCTTGGAAAAAAATCTAGTTCCCTTAACTACCATTCAAAACTAAGAATGTTTTTTCCTTCTCCTGTAAAGTTAATATTTTGGAGATATGAGGTTGGTTCCAACAGTAGCAGCAAGATATGTATGTGTACATACACGTGTGTGTGTGTGTGTGTGTCATTAGCATCAGAGTTGCACTACATCCAGCAAAATGACAATTTTTCTACAATATGAATTCAAAACATATAACAAAGTGATATGACAAGTACCTAACAAAGAAATCTGAATGTGTAAAGCCCACTCCTAACAATGTATATAATGATTAAGCTCTGTTTGTAATGAAACATGCAGTTGCTCAGTGTTCTTTAACTACTGACCATTTCCACCATATGCTCAGAGGACAATACAGTGATGCGACATCTATAATTTATCACAGTAGCAATAAATATCGCCACACTGCCCACTCCTTTTTTGTTTATAATCAGAGTGTCTGTAGATCATCCATACTGTGCTATTCTAATAAAGTGGGTGAAGGTTTTAAATGTGAGGGATCTGTCCATCTTCATGTGTAGACGCATGTGTTCACATGTATGTGTGTATTGTCAGTGCTGTGTAGTGGTGCTGGTCTCTAGCAGGAAGGTTACAGCTAATTAAACCACAATCCTCCCCACCGGAGCACAAAACGCTGAGCTCTGAGTGATCCTACAGCAGCTGTTACTCTACCAACACCTCCGAGAACTAAGCACATACACACTCGCTCCCTCTCTCTCTCTCTGTCTGTCTCTGTCTCTCTCTCTCTCTCTCTCTCTCTCTCTCTCTCTCTCACTCTCTCTCTCTGTCTCTCACACTCTCTCTCACTCTCTCTGTCTCTCTTTCTCTCTCTTTCTCTCTGTGTCTCTCACTCTATCTCTCTCTCTCTGTGTCTCTCACTCTATCTCTCTCTCTGTGTCTCTCACTCTATGTCTCTCTCTGTCTCTCACTCTCTGTATCTCTCTCTGTCTGTCTCTCTCTGTGTCTCACACTCTGTGTCTCTCTCTTTCTCTCACTCTTTGTATCTCTCTCTGTCTGTCTCTCTCTGTGTCTCTCACACTCTGTGTCTCTCTCTTTCTCTCACTCTCTGTATCTCTCTCTGTCTGTCTCTCTGTGTCTCTCACACTCTGTGTCTCTGTTTAATCTTTCTCATCTTTCTCTCCTTCCTCTTTCTCGCAGTCTCACCCTCTTCCTCTCTTTCTCACTGTCTCTTTCCTGTCTCTCTCTCTCTCAGCTCTTTATCTCTCTCCTCTTTCTCTCTTTTTCACTCTTGCTGTGTTTCTCTTTCTCTCCTCTTTCTCTATTCATCTCTTTCTGTTTCTCTCTTTATTTCTCTGTCTGTATCTCTTCTCTGCGGCTTAGAAAATGTGTGTGTGTGTGTGTATGTGTGTGTGTGTGTGTGTATCTCTTCTCTCTGATAATTCCATTATTTCACTATTCAAATATTTTGTATACATAGGTGTGCAAAAGTTTAGGGTGAAATGATGCTTAGTTGATTTTCTAAGTGTAAATAAGTAAACACATCTACACAGTCCTGCACACTTTAATACACAATTACTGTTTATTTGCTGAATTGAACATGTTGTGAAAGTAAAATATAATATAATACAGCTCACCGGCTATGACTGGTTAGTTGACTAGGTAGCCTTGAGATGACTAAACAATATTAAGCATTTGACAGAAGCGAGTAATTTATTCTCAGCAGCTTTAACTCAGTCGGTGGGAGCTCTGTTTGATTTAGTGCAGCTAGAGGTCACCTACTGCACATGCAGTGACCACACGCTTACTTACCTTTCCTCTGAAACACAGAGACAGATGGCTTTCCCTGAAGAGAGAGAGAGAGACTCTGCCTTTTAATCTAGTACAGTTTATTCTGGTTTTAAAATAGAGCTACATGAGCCCTACACACACACACACACACACACACACACGCACACACACACACACGCATGCACACACACACACACATTTTTATACCTTGCACAGTCACACATATGTCTCATTATATAAGTGTGTAATGATAATATGTCCCATATGTATGTGAATATTATACATAAGGAATCTGTAATACATTATAAATGAGTAATACATAGAGCTGTCAAATGATTATTGTGATTAATTTCATGTTTTGTGTAGTTAATTGTGATCAATCACATTTGTCTCCTTTGCTGAAATATGAATCTAAATAGTTGCTTTTTCCTTTCATAAAGCAGTGCATTCATTATAGCTTTTTGAGCAGACAAAATAAGCCACACCAGAGTGTATTTATTACGTTCAGTAATTCAATACCTTTGTACATGAACTTGAAAACAGTTTCCAGTTTTCATCGCTGAGTTCAGTGAGAGCAGCAGTGACTGCATGTTCAATGAGTGTATATATGTATCAAATGCAAGGCCCGCAGGCCAGATTAGGCCTGTTACACAATCCTACCTGGCGCATAAATGGATTTTAGTCCCCTATTAATATTAGCCCATTTCACAATGTGCTGCACTACAGTCCCCAGCATGCATTGCAACATAATGTGTGCTCTGACTCTCCTACCATAACAACAGTTTACGGGACAGCAATTACACCTCAGTTCCACACAATTCCACACCAGTCATATCACCAAACTAACATCAGCCTCCGCAGCTCAGAAACTGAGCCCAAGTCTTAATGAACTTGCAACAAAGACAGGATGCCAGGTGTGGAGTTCAAGCTGACAGGTAGGTTTGAAAGACTGAGGGACATTTAAACTTGGAATATTTGAAGTATTCATGTACTATTGTACATGTACTATGTACATGTAGGTCTATAACAAATGCCTATATTTTACTATTTTGACTAAACCATGGCCAGTTCGGGTTCTAGCACAACATTAATTAAAAATGAAATAAAAACATTTTTTCTCTGGCCCATAGATTTGTTGAGATTTTTTACTATGGCCCCTTTAGTGGTTGAGTTTGACACCCCTATATCATATATATCAAATATACAGTCAAGTATATTCAGTGAAGGCTCTCAAAGGGAACTGGAGCTCCACTTTGCTGTTGCTTTTGTTAGTTTGCTGCTCATTGATTTATCCATAGATCTCCCACAAGAACTGTCCAACATGATATTGCTGGAATCAGTGGTGTGTTTTGCTTGTAAACGATGCTTCAGACTCAGCCATGAATTAACTTTGGTTATGTCAAGTGAGCCATCAATGGAACTTAGTGTGTAAAAGCTAAAAATTATGGTTGCTTATGGATAGCTTGAAAGCTCAAACTAGGAAAATGTGTTAATGGCAATGTTTTTTTTTTTTTTTTTGGAGCATCAATAATTTACTAATATGTTAATATGTTAACTTTGATGCCACTAGTCATGATAATACATTTTGTTTTTATGGACAAAGCCAGGTTTGTATATTTTAACTGCAGTTTACCTATAATGACATCACAAGTTACTTTGGCCAAATTTTCATTTCAGATTCTCTCTCTCTCTCTCTCTCTCTCTCTCTCTCTCAGTGTAAATGTCATACCTGTGCTCTGGATCACATGAATGTGAATGGCTTTAATGCCATTGTTCAGCTCAGAGTAAAATGCCTTATTAACACCCCTGGATGGACCCTCACAGAGCAGGTACTATTTGGGTGCTGGATCATTCTCAGCACTGTAGTAACACTGACATGGTGGTGGTAGTGTGTTGTGCTGGTATGATTGGATTAGACACAGCAGAGTTGCTGGAGTTTTTAAACACTGTGTCCACTCACTGTCCACTCTATTAGACACTCCTACCTATTCAGTCCACCTTGTAGATGTAAAGTCAGAGACGACAGCTCATCTGCTGCTGCACAGGTTGTGTTGGTCATCCTCTAGTCCTTCATCAGTTGTCACAGGACACTGCCAACAGGACATTTTGGTTGGTGAGCTATTATCAGTCCAGCAGTGACACTGAGGTGTTTAAAAACTCCAGCAGCACTGCTGTGTCTGATCCATTCAGACCAGCGCAACACACACTAACACACCACCACCACGTCAGTGTTGCCGCAGTGCTGAGAATGATCCACCACCCAAATAGTACCTGCTCTGTGAGGGTCCATGGGAGTCCTGACCACTGAAGAACAGGGTAAAAGAGGGCTAATGGAGTATGCAGAGAAACAGATGGACTACAGTCTGTAACTGTAGAACTACAAAGTGCAGATATACAGTAAGTGGAGCTGATCAAATGGACAATGTAGAAACAAGGAAGTGGCCATGATTTTATGCCTGATTGGTGTAGTGTATAAATAGTGTAAAAAAAGTGTAAAATTCGAAATGAACCAGAGATCTTGTATAAATGCATACATTCACATAGACATAGCTTGTGTGGTGTGGATGAAGTGTATAATAAACTGAGGAAGCTGAAGTGCACGCTGTGACGGGGATGAATTCACACTGGTGAATAAGTCTACCTCTCCTCCTGGCAGGTACCTCCCGGCCATAGCTGTGTCCTTCTGTCCTAATGGAAAAGCTCCCCACAGGGCCTGTAGCACCAGCATGAGGGTTTTCTTTGTTTAGAGAGGGAATTACGCAACGCTGGGCTGCACACAGTCGCATGCACAGAGGTCAGCCGGGAGCTTTAAGCTCCTATCAGTTTTTTAAAAAGCCATTTTGAAGGGCTTGGCTGTGTAATAATTCAGCAGTCCGTGTTTATGAGGGGGAGATCTGCTCTAACGCTGAGGAGTGATCAGTAAGAGGCTCAGCGCAGTGTTACACAACATCTCACTCACAGATGAAAATCAATACATGCTGAACTTGGACTTGCTTTACCTCCCACATGCCCTCCATACAATCACACAGAAAGCTTTGCACACTTGCTCAGCAGTGATGAGAGGGTCAGGGACTACAAGCAGTCGGCCAGCATTCGCTGTGCACTTCAAATACTGCTCCACCTGCTATAGGTGTATGTGTGCGAGACGTGTAGTATACTTAGTACAGAACACTGTAAAAGGCCTGGGAGGGTGGAGGATTAGTGCAGTGTTACAATGTTTCCCCCTATTTTATAGAAGCCCTGCAATATCTGTTTTTGATTGATTGATTGATTGATTGATTGATAAATAAATAAATAGTTTGTAAAAAGTAAAATAGTATCTAAAATAATACTATTTTTATTGCTCCTAAATAAATACATAAATAAATAAATGAAGATAACAACTAAATAAATAGTTACTAACTAAATAACTAAGTAGTTAAAGTGTAGAACTATTTTACTATATATTTTATATATTTTTAATGAAACAATAAATAAAAATAATCAACTGATCGTGAAATACCAACATAATGTATTATTGCTTCTAAAAAAATGAATAAATAAAATATTTTCTAATGAAAGACATTATTTAGAATGAATTAAGTAATAAATAAAAATACCTGACTATATCTCATACACATGTAGTTCATTTATTATTGCTTCTAAATAAATATTTAAACAATAATAGTGTATAAATAGTTACTAAATATTTATCCATGAAACTAACTCACCCGGCAAATAAATAAATTAATTCATAATGCATAAATAATATAAAGGATGATTTTAAAAAAATGATTAAATAATAATGATACAAATTGATAATGTAATGATATATTTAAATAAAACTCTAAATAATAAAATAGTTACTAAAATAATGATTGATATATTTTGCTCATAAATAGATTGGTAAATAAATAAATAAATGAATGAACCGCAACTTATTCCCCAAGTAATTGCCAGCTAATCCGATTAAGTGACAAACATACAAATGAATCAGTAACTAACTAGTTCAGATATATTAGGCCGTTACTCTATAAGTAACTAATTAAATCTCAGTAACTAATTAACTAAGGAATTTACCAGCGAAAGAAATAAGTAAAACCTTTATTTAAGGATGAAGCTGGTCTTTCTTCCTGTAGACGGGTTCCAGAAAGGCTGAAGATCAGCAACAAAGCGGCTGTCAGTCAGTTTGGCAGTAACGGCACATCCAGCAGATTTTTTACAGCATCTTTACTGAGAGCGTGAGATTTATGGGACAGTGTGAAAAAGCTTTCCGGCGCTGTACCACGCTCCGTTATTTCATTAGACGTCTGTGCTCTTGATGTTTGCATGCTCAGGCTGGGACCAGGGCCAGGCTGGGAAAATCGAGGGGAAATGGTGCCGAGGATTAAAAATTGATATAAATCCTCCCATTAAATATTTAGCAATTCACTGCCTTTGTTCCTTCACTTTACAAGAAAGCGACATCAGGCTTCGAACAGAAAGTCTGTCTCTACAGCATGTTCCTCCCCACGTTCATCTAACATTGATGCTACGGTACACACTTGACATAAAATACTTCCCTGAGTACTCCTGCCTTTGCGTTTAAGGGGGTGACATGCTGGCGCTCCAGCGTGAGCTGACGAGGCTGTGGAAGCTCCATCGACTGCTGGTTTGTGTTGTTTTTTCATGCTGCTGTTTGTTTTCCTGTGGAGTGGCAAACTGAGCTATCGAGCACGAAAGCAGATGATAAACTGTTAGAGGCTCATTTCTCCTCTGCTGTCAATAACCTCCCGCAGCGTGTGATTAGAATTGCTCTAATCATCCCCCTGCTTGCTCCGCTCAACAGGACCCTTAACACCATCCTCACTGATCACCCACCACTAGAGCAACGAGCCATAGAACGGAGGGGGGTCACCTATGATTTAACCTCTGTTTTTAAACTTTTTCAAACACATCTGCATCATTAAATCACTCAGGTCTCAGTCATGCGGTTTGGTGTGAAACTAGAGTCAGAGTTGTTCACAGTAGTGGTGATAGGAACCAGACGTCCACATCTAAAAACCCCCTCAAACAAAGTTAGTTGTGACGATGCTGCTTGATGTATGAGACAATGTTTTGCAATAGTTTTGAGACCTAAAATATGTTTTCCAATTCTGTTCATTGTAAAGGGGCACATGTAGGGTGCTGAGGCGCGATAGTCCCCAAGGAAAACTTTACTACTATTTTCCATCATCATTACATCTGAAAAAACTCGTCTGCTGCCCATGTTGGATAGTACATAAAAAGGCTATATGTGTGCTCTTGACATTGTGACCCCTGGATCACCACCACTGTAAAGTGATGTGATGCATTTCTCCACAACAAACCATTTCACAACAAACCAGTCTGAATGGCTCCCCATTCAGAATGGTTTCCCAGCAGGCATGGGACATCAATTTGACATAAAAAAGACGTTAGATGAAAATGAAAATTAGACTGACATCCAAACCCAACGTTGGTTTGATGTACCCCCCAAACGCTGGACAGACGTTGAATTTTAGTTGAAAATGAAAATTGGGCTGACGTGAAAACCCAACTTTGGCTGGGCGTCACCCTCCAACATTGGACAGATGTTGAACTTTAGTTGAAAATGAAAATTGGACTGATGTCCAAGCCCAAACGTTGCCTTGACATCACCCTCCGACGTGGGACAGACATTGAATTATAGTTGAAAATGAAAATCAGGCTGATGTCAAAACCCAACGTTGGCTTGACGTCACCCTCTGACTGAATTGTACAGAAATTTTGAAAAACTGGTAAAACTGCCCTTCAAGACTTAATATTCAGTGGGTGATGGGTTATTATTATATGGGCTTAATATTAGTTTTAATACTACTGTTATTAATATTGATATTGTTT
The DNA here is from genome assembly GCF_015220715.1 of Pygocentrus nattereri. NCBI lineage: Eukaryota > Metazoa > Chordata > Actinopteri > Characiformes > Serrasalmidae > Pygocentrus > Pygocentrus nattereri. The sequence goes on from NC_051217.1 coordinate 19,869,704, forward strand.
CTGTTCATAACCATATATCTTCAGTTCTATTTATAAATGGAAATAACAGAATTTGTGCCTCAGTCTAGCATATATGTATCTGCGTACGACTATATGATCCTACTGAAGAGATGAATGTGCATTTTACTGGGTTGAAAATTGTTTTGGGGATGTATTTACAGAAACAATTTGGGTGGCTATTGACTTCAAGTGCTTGCAATGTTAGCCTTGTAGCTCCAGTTCTGAACTAAAGTAGTAAAAGTTGGTCTCCAAACATGTCTTGGCTGATCAACTATATCTAGGGTAGGTGGTAAAGTAGGTAAATCTGTTTTTACATTTCCTGTAATATTATCATAAAACATACATTCAGTTCAAACTTTTGATATGTTGTATAGTTTCTGTCTCTGTACAGTCAAGAGAGCTACGCTGCTTCTGATATTCAGTTTTTCTCCCATTCGTTCAGGCTCTGCTCAACATAACTGTGCTTGGTTTATATATAAAAGCTCACTGTTGACCTTTATATGATGGAGTTTTATGTAGGAGGTGATGCAGAATGTGCCTCATCAGCCCCTCCATGCCTGCACGCTTTATACACTCTTTTAGCTGCTGAGGTCATTTGTTAGATCGGACATGGTGCACATGTGTGTGGGTATACGCACGTGTGTAGGCGTGTATTCGTGCCCTTTAAAATGCCATTTCAGTGTTATTTTTTTAACGTTTACTGCCCACTATTTTGCTCAGTTTCTCATAATACAGGTAAATGTACCTGCATTTAAAAGCCCGTAATCTACTCTACTGCACTTCATTTTCCTCCATGAAGTCCATTCATGTGGTTTTATATGATGTTATATACAAAAATGTGCACAAGGAGTAGAGGTCCTAAAGGTAGATGACTTCAAATATCTTGGGTCAACCATCCAGAGCAATGGACAGTGTAGAAAAGAGGTGAAGAAGAGGGTGCAGGCAGGATGTGTGTCAGAAGGATAGCAGCAAGAGTGAAAGGGAAGGTTTACAAGACAGTAGTGCGTCCTGCTATGATGTATGGTTTGGAGACTGTGGCTCTGTCTAAAAGACAGGAGGCTGAACTGGAGGTGGTGGAGATGAAGATGCTGAGATTTTCGTTGGGAGTGACAAGGATGGACAAGATTAGAAATGAGCAGATCAGAGGGACAGTGAAGGTGGAGCAGTTTGGAGATAAAGCCAGAGAGGCCAGGTTGAGATGGTTTGGACATGTGTTGAGGAGGAATATTGGATATATTGGTCAAAGAATGTTGGAGATGGAGCTGCCGGGTAGAAGGAGAAGAGGTAGACCTCAGAGAAGGTTTATGGATGTAGTGAAGGTGGACATGGAGATGGCTGGTGTAAAAGTAGAGGAGGCAGTGGATAGGGCAAGATGGAGGCAGATGATCCGCTGTGGCGACCCCTAAAAGGAGCAGCCGAAAGAAGAAGAAGATATACAAAAATGTGCCATTTGTTTTTACATAACCATTTTCCAACCTCTCTTTATCTCTGAGTTAAACAGACTGTTTTTGTTGCCATGCCTTCAAGACAATATACACTATATGGCCAAAAGTATGTGGATGCCTGAACATCATATATGTATGAGCTTTCATTCATAGCTGAAAATGAAAATTGGGCTGACGTCCAAACCCAATGTTGGCTTGACGTCAACCTTCTGATGTTGGCCAGATGTTTTAGTTAAAAAAATGAAAATCAGTCTGATGTCAAAACCCAACAGGCTATTTTTGTTACCATGCCTTTGAGGCGTGTACACTATATGGCCAAAAGTATGTGGACACCTGAACATCACTCCTGTATGACCTTTCATTGCAAAACCATGGACATTAATACAGAGTTGTCCCCCACCCTTTGCTGCTATAACAGTCTACACTTCTCTTACTTTCCCGAGATTTTGGAGTGTGTTTATGAGAATTTGTGCCCATTCAGTGAAATGAATGAATGAAATATTATATTTGAACATATATTTTTTTTTTTTGAGATCAGATATTGATGCTGAACAGGAAGGCCAGGCTTGTAATCGATGTTCCAGTTTATCCCAAAGGTGTTCAGTGGGGTTCAGGGCTCCTTAGATGTCTTTATAGCCTTGTTCAGGCTGCCAGCCCTAGTCTGATTTTTGGCACATGCATATTGTATCCATATTGATTGTTGATAGACTGGACTGCAAAAATAGACAAGAAATCCGATTTTTGCAAATCACATCCAAACCATATTTGGAGCTGGTGATGTGATTCCAATCAGATTTTCAAATTTTTACACATGCATCTCAGTCTGGCCGCTATGGATGCTCACATAAGATTTCAGAGTGTCTTCTGCATCGCTCGCAATGTGACAAACAATAATGACGTCAAATCTACAGTGACTGAAGCTCTGTGATTCAAGAAAAGCAGCAAAGATTCCCGCTTATGTCAGAGAATTTTGGGAAGTTTGGAGGAGGACGTTTGAGATGCGTAGTTACGTAGTTACTGATGCCTATGTCATTGCTCCAGCTTCCCATGCAGATAGATTGGATTAGCTCGGATATGGTGCACAGGTTTGAGCATCAGACTGCCGGATTCTCATCTCTCATCACTCCAGAGAACACGATTCCAGTGGTGGCATGCTTTACACCATTCCAGCCGACGCTTGGCATTGCATGTAGTGATTTTAGGGTTGATTGCAGCTTCACAACCATGACAAAAACATCTTATTCTGATGTTGCTTCCAGTGGCAGTTTAGAACTCTTTAGTTAATGATGCAACAGAGAGTAGGCGATTTTTACATGCTACATGATTCAGTACTCTGTTAAGTGGGGTTTTGCTCTGTGGCTGAGCTGCTGTCGTGGCTAAGATGCTTCCATTTCATAATAATACCACTTACAGTCATGTACATATGATGTATGGATCATTCTTGTGTTGCAAACTATGTAGAGCAATTTCAAATGGTAAAAAAATGAAAAATATACTTATCAGAAAACATCCATCCATCCATCAATTCATTTTCTAAGCCGCTTCTCTGTCAGGGTCGTGGGGGGTGCTGGAGCCTATCCCAGCAGTCATCGGGCGGAAAGCAGGATACACCCTGGACAGGTTTATCAGAAAACATCATCATTTAAATTGCTTTGAAAACATAACATAGTATTTTATTAAAATTAGTCCTAAATAGCCTTTAAATAAAATCAATTTAGATTTTTTTTTCTTAGTTGTTTTGTTTTACCAAAGGGTCTTCCATATGTAAATGAGCTGTATTCTGATTCAGTCTTGCATCATGCCTCATTCAAAAAACACTTCTCATAACTTCAACATGAAACTGGCGTGGGGTGCTCTGGGTTAAATGGGCAGACATACAATCTGCCACTTTATTAGATACTACCTTGCTAGTAAAAGGTTGGACCCCCTTTTGCCTTCTGAACTGCCTTAATTCTTCATGTCATACTTTCAACAAGGTGTTGGAAACATTCCTCAGAGATTTGGTTGGTTATTTTAGTTCCTGTTGCCTTTCTATCATCTCGAGCCAGTCTGCCTATTGTCCTCTGACCTCTCACATCAACAAGGCATTTTCATCCACACAACTGTCACTGACTGGATATTTCCTCTTTTTCGGACCGTTCTCTGTAAACCCTAGAGATGGTTGTGCGTGAAAATCCCAGCAGATCATCAGTTTCTGAAATACTCAGATCAGCCCGTCTGGCACCAACAACCACGCCACATTCAAAGTCACTTAAATCACCTTTCTTCCCCATTCTGATGCTCGGTCTGCACTTCAGCAAGTTGTCTTGACCACCTCTACATGCCTAAATGGATTGAGTTGCAGCCATGCGATTGGCTGATTAGCTATTTGTGTTAACAAGCAACTGAACTGTACTTAATAAAGTGGCAGGTGAGTGTATGTGCATGCACTGATTTTTGTGACATCTGAAAAACAATTAATTTTCAAAAATAATGAAGTTCCATATTTTGGACTGTATGAAGGAGTAAATTTTGCTAGTGTGGCACTGTTTAAATGCTACATCACCCTTTCAATTTAAAAAAGCATGGTAACTCAGCTGCTGATGTATAAGGAAATGTTCAAAAAAACACGAGCCACATGCCCACATGCAGCATCAGAGAAAATGATTCATGACTCACTGAGGCTATGCACTAACATAGTGAGCTATATTGAGCTACATTCATCCATTCTCCCCTACATACAGAGGGAGATGAATGAGAGTGGAGAAAATAAACAGACCCAGGAGGTGAGGAGTGGGATAGCGTGAGTGGGGGGGGCTTTCAAAGAACAATGATTTATTTTGAATTCTCAGAGCTCTGGGATCATTTCTTAGAGAACCCCTTTCCCCTCAGGATCAGGAGTGAGATATATGATTTTGTCTGTTTTCTGGGCTATATGTATATCTGCGCTCACTGGCCACTTTAATGGAAACACCTACCCTGCTCTACTACTATAGGAAACTTTGTGCTTCCACTCACTGGCCACTTTATTAGAAACACCTACCTTGAAGTTCCACTAATTGGGAACTTCATAGGAAACATTTACCTTGTATTCCAGTCACTGGCCACTTTATTACAAACATCTACCCTGTAATTGTACTCACTGGCCACTTTATTGCAAAGACCAAATCATCTCATCATCAGCTGGTCAGCTGGATCAGCTGGGACACTGACTGAATGTTCTTACTTTATTGTTGAAGTTTACATTTTAAATGAATAATTTAATTCTTGAAATATCCAATGGAAGACTGTCCAGAGATGAACAGAAGGCCTAACAAATCATACTGTTTACTCTCAGTCCATACAGTCCACACATTGGAACTAAGTTGTGAGTTGAGTTTTTGAATGAATTGTTTTTGTGATATAATGAATACAAACACATATACAAATGTTTCAGCCTACAGCAGTTTCCAGCATTTACACAGAAGTTATAAGGAGTGTTTCCTGCAATATAGAACAGCCAGTCAGAACAGAGGTAAGTTAAATAAATTAGCCTTAAAGGTACAGTAACAAAACCAGCCTGTTTAATTCTAAGGACTAAAGTAAGTTTAGAAAAAAGAATTCTGGCTGTTTTTGGTACATAAACCCACACACAGATTATATGTGGATCTCAGGGGAAAGAAAATAGAAGCAAAATTTAGAATATAGGCCCTTCGTCAAGCTTCAACTTTCCATCTTCAATCTAGAAATGGATTCAACCAAAGAAATGGTCACCAGCGTTGGCTTTGTACTAACATAACATAACAACTAACATAACAAATCCATAGCAGAAAAGATCACTTTTGTTTCTTGTTTGGATCTTTATGGTTCGGGCTGAATGCCTGGCTCTCTTAGACATGGTTCAGAAAGTGATGAAGGATGAGAGAGTGATTTATACAACGGTCCATCGACAGATGAGCTACAGTGTCTAGCTGCACACCACAAAGAGGTGAGTTTCTAATAAAGTGGCTGGTGCAAATGCCTCTCAGTAGCTAGAGAAATCTCACTTGGTGGCTCTACAGAGCATCTTTATTCAGCCCCTTCCCTCTCTGCACGCAGGTCTCCTCCATCATGTGTCTGCCTGGTGGGCTGTTAGAATGGCTGGATTGTTATGCAGAACTCCCTGCACTCTGTCAGTCTTCTGCCTCAAACTCAGCGGCTCCTCTGCTGCCACTTTCTTCTGCCTGCAGATCGCATGACAAATCACAGCCTGAATCCTGGGAGCGCTGAGATTTAGTGCTGAGTAAGGGCCGAGCTGACAGGCTGAGGGAGTGAGGGTCCGTGTCTGCATGTTAAGTATTCAGTGAGGGCAGTGAGCAGCTGTTCGCAGTGTGATGAGTTTGGTTTAATGGACCTGGCTCTGGTCAGTGGGAGCCTACAGGCAGTGCCAGTGTCAGAGAGACATACTGATATAGAGGAGGACGACAGGACTTCTAAAGCAGAATACAAACACTGAACTTTTAAATGCAAGAACGAGCAGCAGTACATCATTCCAGCTGACTGTTACTTACAATACCAGGGAAATGTGTGGATGTATCTGACTGAAGAAATAATGTAATCCAAAAGAATAATTGGAATCACTGTTTTAAATCATATAATGACTATTTAGGTGCAGATAAATGTATAAATGTAATATATATATATATATATATATATATATATATATATATACTTATATACTATAAGGCTGTAAATAGAAATGAAGAAATGTTAATGTTTCGAGAATAATGAGCAAAATCAATTAGAATTAAGAATTGAGTTCTAATGAAATTGATCATATTTCATAAGATCAAATCTTAAAGACGGAATTCCACCAAATTTTTAACAGTTTTATATAACTTGGTGGTTGAGATGTAAACAGTCATTCAGAGTGGTTTGGTGTGAAATGGTTCATTGTAGTGTCTCAGATTTCTTTACAGTGGTTGTGATGGGAACCAAGAATCACAGTGTCTACCACACAAATATAGCTACTTTATTTACCAAAACCACCAATGAACCTTCACATGTCTTCTGAGATTTTCTTATGCAGTGTTGATGATAAAATAGCAATAAATGTGGAAAAAAGACATTTTTCTTTGGTCTTATAACACCCTGCATATATCTCTCCACCGTGACTAGCTTTAAAAATATGCTTACCGGCCACTTTATTAGGTACATATTAGGTGCATTTAGGCATGTAGAGGTGTTCAAGACAACTTGCTGAAGTGCAGACGAGCATCAGAATGGGGGAAGAAAGGTGATTTAAGTGGCTTTGAACGTGGCGTGGTTGTTGGTGCCAGACGGGTCTGAGTATTTCAGAAACTGCTGATCTGCTGGGATTTTCACACACACCCATCTCTAGAGTTTACAGAGAACGGTCCAAAAAAGAGAAAATACCCAGTGAGTAGCAGTTGTGTGGACGAAAATGCCTTGTTGATGTGAGAGGTCAGAGGAGAATGGGCAGACTGGTTCGAGATGATAGAAAGGCAACAGGAACTCAAATAACCAACCAAATTCTCTGATGAATGTTTCCAACACCTTGGTGAAAGTATGACATGAAGAATTAAGGCAGTTCTGAAGGCAAAAGGGGGTCCAACCTTTTACTAGCAAGGTGTACCTAATTAAGTGGCCGGTGAGTGTACATTTTAGTCCAAAAGCATCTCTCAAAACTGTCAGCACCAGTGTAAACGGTTCTGACCCTGTAAGTTCCTCTAGAACAGAGCGTTTAACACCAAACCACTCTGAATGAGTTTGTTTACATCTCAACCATTTAATTATGTAGACATCTAAAAAAAATAAATGAATCTTTAAGATTCCCCTTTAAGGCAGACAGATAATGGATACTAACCATGCATTATGTTTTATTTTATTCATCTTGTTCCCAGAATTCTTGAAATATTAAATAAATCTTTAAAAATATTTTTTATTGAATAGTCTGTAATATGTAAATCCACATTGTGTATGTTATTATTAGATATAAAACAACAACCAGGGGTAATATTGCAAGTGAATGTACATACAGAAGGTGGAGAGTGTCATGATCTTAAAGACGTTTTGATCTAAAACTGAACGTGCATGTGCTTGAAAATTGTATTTTAAGATGAATATAAAATAAAAAACCCCTACAAACAAATACTTTTCATTTAGGACTGCAGTGTAGCAGTGTAGTTTTGGAAGACGCTGCTGCCAACTACTATATCATCCTAATTGCTATGCGTGCCTCGTTAAAAGTTAATTAGTGGAATGTCTCTCCTCGTTAATGCATTGAGCCAATTAGGTGTGTCACTGGTGAGGTGGATCTAAATAGCTCTATTTACTAGAAGGTCACAGTTTCTGATTTGAGTAATTGCAAATGTGTTATTTCATAGTTTTGATGTCTTCACTATTATATTAAAATATTAAATAAGTAAAAAGAGGAAGCCCTTTCTATGAGTAGGTGTGTCAATATTTTTTGAAAATGAACATTGCAGTTCATCTTCAGTGCGTTAAAGTGCCCATATGATAAAAAAACTGATTTTTTCCATATATGGAAACTGAGTTCATCATGATTGTGATGTCACTAAGACACAAAGAAAGTTAAAAAATAATGATGTAAAACTGAATATTGGCTGGTTTGTGTGTATAAAACCACATAAACGTTATATCTTTACTTTGCGGGGCAGGGGATTGGGCAATAGACTATGAGAAAAGTGGAGGATATGGGCCCTTTAAAAGTTGTAAAAGCTCTTAATGGCTGTTTACTGGACTTTTTAAACTGCTAGTATATATTACAGTGCATGATCTCAGCTGCAAGGTGTGACCTGTGCTGGGGTCAGAGCGGCGGAGGCGGCCATATCTGGGCTGAGTTTTTTCCTACTCTGAGCTCACATGGCGTTTGGTGCTGGCCTCGGAGCGGCTGTGGGAGTGAAGGAGGCTTTTAAATAGAATCCTCGCTCCCGTTCCAGCTCAGAGGCCACAGCGCAGAGGAGTAGGAGCTGCGAATGTGGTGGATGATATAACTGCGTCAGAGGCTGATAGGCGTACACCAGTGTTAGGGCCAGGATTTCATTTTAAGGGGGCTGGTTACAGGCTGATGACGCCAGCTAGCAAGCATCGAAGAGGAATTCCACCAATTTTCCAATTTGAAAAAAAATTTGAATTATTATAATGTAAACAAAGTCATTCAGAGTGGTCTGATGTGAAATGCCTGTTCTAGAGAAACCTAGAGTCATAGTTGTTCACTGTGGTGAAATGAACCAGACGGCTGAAGAGTTTAAAGCTCCCTCCCAGAAAGTTACTGCAAGAAATTGTCATAAATATGCTGCTTGATGCCTGAGACGATAGTTTTGAGATTGGATTGTTGTTTAGAGTGTACTTTTGCCAGTGCCATTCATGGTGGAGAAGTCCACATAGGATGTTAATGAGCAAAATAATCCCCAAAGAAAACTTTGTTTTCTGACATTTTACCATAATGAACATTACATGTAGGAACTCAGAAGACACGTGTTGGTTCAATGATCATTTTGGAAGATAAATGAAATGTCTATGTGTGTTGTAGAGCTTGTGAGCCCTGGTTCCTTTCACCACCACTGTTAAGAAATCTGAATCTAAGTTTCTCTACAATTAACCATTTCACATCAAACCTCTCTGACTGACTTTTTTTACATCTCATGATAAACATGATGCAGAAATGTTAAAAAAAATCACTTAAAGAGACCTCACCAGAGGGAGAATGACCACAACCAACTGACCAACCAGCTAAATCATTAGAAAACTAATCATCCAGTATCATCCATCCATCCATCTTCTAAGCCGCTTCTCCGTCAGGGTCGCGGGGGGTGCTGGAGCCTATCCCAGCAGTCATCGGGTGGAAGGCAGGATACACCCTGGACAGGTCGCCAGTCCATCGCAGGGCTCATCCAGTATCATAAACAGGGAAAACAGTTAATCATAAATAATTACAGTCTTAATAAATATTTTACAATATCACATTTCTCATGACATATTCCAACATGCCAAAATTATTAGTTTTATTGTTTTTGTGGTAACTCCAGTTTCCTTCCACAGTCCAAAGACATGCAGTCAGGCTGATTGGACACACTAAATTGCCCCTGGGTGTGAGTGAATGTATATGTCTGTCTGTATGCCGTGTGATGGACTGGTGACCTGTCCAGGGTGTATCCTGCCTTCCACCCAGTGAGTGTTGGGATAGGTTCCAGCTCCCCTTGCGACCCAGAAGGATAAGTGGCTTAGAAGATATGTGTGTGTGTGTGTCCGTGTGTGTGTGTGTGTGTGTGTGTGTGTGTGTGTGTGTGTGTGTGTTGTGGTATAAACAAGCATTTTAATTTAATTCAGAATTTAATTTAATTCTATGGTAATTCTAGTAGATATGGAATACTTGCCTGTTAAATGTTCTGCCATTGGCCTGTGCAAGTAGTCGGTCTTCAGGCTGAATGGTCGAAGACTGCAATATTCTTTTAGCCCAAAATTTCTCATAGTTGTCCCCAGATGTTCTTGTTAAAGAGATTACATCTGGCCTTGCATGACTAGATAAGTAGGAAGTAGCTCAACTCAGCTCAAAGATTTCACCACTGAAAGAAACAGTGGAAGCAAATCGCCGTTAATCTCCAAAATGGTAACTTTACAGGAGAAAGAAAAAACCTACTTTACTTTTAATGTAAGTCAATAGAACCCGAGTTTTTTCCACCTCCTTTTGGACCATTTCTTTTGGTCCATTCAGCATGAAATTTATACACAATATAAAGGACAACATGCATTTTCAAATTATGTCAAAAACTGAAAATGGGCAAATATTGGAGAGATTTGCTTCCAACTGCAGCGAAATGCTGTGTTTACATGTTTACATTGAAAATCATCTTTCTGTGCCTTTCTGCATGACAGTTGGAGAGATACAGGCATATGAATGTTGCCATGGTGATAAGTCTTGCTGAAAATTTGTGATCATCTATTTTGTTTTATTTATTTAGGAAAGAAAAAAAGCTTTGCGGATACAAAAAATCTGCCATTTCTTTTACACTCAGCGGCCACTTTATTAGGTACATCTTGCTAGTAAAGGGTTGGACCCCCTTTTGCCTTCAGAGCTGCCTTAATTCTTCATGTCATACTTTCAACAAGGTGTTGGAAACATTCCTCAGAGATTTTGGTTGGTTATTTGAGTTCCTGTTGCCTTTCTATCATCTGGAACCAGTCTGCCCATTCTCCTCTGACCTCTCACATCAACAAGGCATTTTCATCTGCACAACTGCCGCTCACTGGATATTTTCTCTTTTTTGGACCGTTCTCTGTAAACCCTAGAGATGGTTGTGCGTGAAAATCCCAGCAGATCAGTAGTTTCTGAAATACTCAGACCAGCCCGTCTGGCACCAACAACCACGCCACGTTCAAGGTCACTTAAATCCCCTTTCTTCCCCATTCTGATGCTCGGTCTGCACTTCAGCAAGTTGTCTTGACCACCTCTACATGCTTAAATGCATTGAGTTGTGGCCATATGATTGGCTAATTAGCTATTTGTGCTAACAAGCAATTGAACAGGTGTACTTAATAAAGTGGTTTCCATTGTCATCTAGAAGCTTGTTTCAAAGGGTGCATATCATTTCTCTTAATAATGTAAGCACTGTTAAAGTTTCAAGCACACACTCCAGTCTGTGCAGTATGTATATGTAAACTAAGTTGCAAAATCAGGCTATTTCAAACTGGCTGATAAAAAAACACAAAACAAAAAAAAAACAATGCTTTTACATAATCCATCCATTCAGTTTGCAGTTTAGCAGTAGCCATTCTCACTAAAGTTAAAAAGCGGGTTTCAGCCTGGACTACTTTTTGAATGAGGCACAGTAAAAAGCAGCCAATCAGAACAGAGCTAATTTGCATATATAAGTCTTGTGCTGTAAAATGGGATTCCAAGGAATAAAGAGAGATTGGAAATTATATTTGGAAAAATGGGACAGTTTTTGGTACGTAGAACCAGATGCACCTTATACGCGTATATCAGGGGACATAAATAAAATGCAAAAAATATGTAGGATATGGGGGGTGGAGGGAGGGAATGTGATGAAATTGTGTGAAGTATGTGTGTCTGTGTCTCTATTAATCTGATGCTCTGAATTATTCAATATCCATTTTGCCCAGCGCTATGGACTCTTTAGGCTACTGTGCACCAGACACATGTAGCATCGCGTAGTGGATACTGCACAAACCTCAGCTGCACTTCATACAATGTGTGGCAGTGAGAACTGCGATAAATGTCGATTTTTATACTCTGTTCATATGGATCACATCATACATGAATTTTTCTCATATGGTTTCACCCCTTTTCATAGTAGCCATAAAAAGGCCATTTTAAGGTCTCTCAGTGTTTGATCTGTAAACTGTTTTCTTCAGTTTACAGGTTGATGGAATATCTTTCAGTAAAAACTTTATGATTTACCAAACCAGAAGCTGGATTATCATTTAAAGTGTTTTTATTGTATTTGAATGCAGTTTTTATTGTGTCAGTTGTGTAGGATTGTGTAGGATTAATATGAGGAAAGCTGCAGTCAAGCTGTCAGTTTTATCTCAGCGTGTATCTCTTTGTGGAAAGGTGTGGATTGTTTTCACAACAGAGGGTCTCACTCCTCCCCTTTCAGATATCATTGCTCCTTAGCAGCTTAACGCAGATTCACAACATTTCACACACAGAGGCTTTGTTCACACAGTTTTTGTGTCTCTAGTGTTTACAGATATATTACACTTCAAAAACATGTTGGGGTTACAATTGATTTAAAACAATACGTTATTTTCACAATATCACCTTCTTGAGTCATAATGATGGTGATTATAGTGATGACGATTATTATTGAGATTAATTAAGAGACCCTTATTAGTCCCACAATGGGGAAATTTCACCTCTGCATTTAACCCATCTGTGAAGTGAAACACCACATACACTCTAGTGAGCACACACACACACTAGGGGACAGTGAGCACACTTGCCCAGAGCGGTGGGCAGCCCAATCTGCAGCGCCCGTGGAGCAGTTGGGGGTTAGGTGTCTTGCTCAAGGACACCTCAGTCATGTGCTGTCGGCTCTGGGGATCGAACCGGCGACCTTCTGGTCACAAGGCTGGATCCCTAACCTCCAGCCCACAACTGCACCCCCATTATGCTGCAACCCATTATGATGCTGATGATGGTGACGTGTGTTGATGGTGATGATGATGGTAGTGATGGTGATGACGGTGGTGATGATGTGTTGATGGTGAGGATGGTGGTGATGATGGTGATACTAATGATTATCATGTTGGTGATGAGGTTGGTGATGTGATGGTGATATTGATCATGGTGATTATGATGATGACTATGATAATGGTGTTGACGATGACGATGATGTTTATGATGGTGGTGATAATGGTGATGATGTCTGGATGGTGATTATTATGATGGTAATGATGGTGACGATGTATTGATGGTGATGTTGGTGATGGTGATGATGGTGGTGATGATGTGTTGATGTTGATGATGATGGTGGTGATGATGGTGATACTAATGGTTATCATGTTGGTGATGAGGTTGGTGATGTGACGGTGATGATGATGATCATGGTGATTGTGATGATGACGACTATGGTGATGGTGATGATGATAATTGGAATGATGGTGATGATGATTTTATGATGATGGTGGTGATGATGACATTAATGATGTTAATGGTGGTCATAATGGTCATGATGTTAATGATGATGATGGTGATGATGGTAATGATGGGGATGATGACGATGAGATGGTGATAATGGTGACAATTGATTTTAAACAATACGTTATTTGAACAATTACACCTTCTTGAGCCGTCAATGTAGTAATATTGGTTTTTACATCAATTATATAGAATTCCAGGCACCACAGAGGTGCTCATCCTCAGATGGCCATATTTTGAGTTAAAGAACATGTTTTTACAATTTTAACTGCAATAATCTACATGACTATGAAATATATTATTAATATTGTATATAATGAAAACTGTTGTCCCTAGAAGTTGTGTCACTGGTGTTACTGTGTAACAGAAAAAACATATTTATATTTTAATATATAAATCACACTGCTGACTTCATTTGACTTTAGATTTATGAAAAGCACATGGTAAGTCCACTGTGTCTTTCAGTTAACAGAAAATTTCTCATTTAGCTCCTGATTTCATATGAAGCTTTTAGTTGACGTCACTGGTGTGACCTACTTTGTTCTTAGGTAATTGTGAAAAAATTGTCTACAAATGGAATAAATTACATATCTTAGTGGATATTCCTTGACTGACAGCATGTGGTTTGATCCTCTGTAGCAGCCTTTTTGTGAAATGCATTTTTACCGTCTCTGGTTTTACCTTTCTTATGAGTAACACCAATGATGATCAGTAACACCAGTGACTCCTAAGGATAGATAAAAAAAAAACAGTGGATGTTTCTCTAGAATGCCCCATATGTTATCTGTCTGGCAATGTGATCAGCAGAAACATTCAATCTCATATTTTCATTTCCAATTTGGGATGCTTTCATACTGAAATCCGATCTGTATCCGATATCCGGGAATGTGACTCAGTCTGAACAGCCAGATCACTTCAACTTCTAGCTCAATCCAATTCGACATTCATCATAATTTCATGCTACTGAGACCTCATAAACATTTGAGCTGATGTTTCTGTACAAACAAAATTAGAAGACACTGATCCAAACCGCACCGTGGCTCATGGCAGATGCCATAACATTACAGTTTAAAACTGTAGTAACTGCCAGCTTAGTGATCATCACAGCCATGATGTTATAGCAATAACACACAACCTCGAGTGTTCTTTTGCTTTTATTCAACAGTTAAATGAATAAAATAATAAATTAATTAACTGGGCCATGAACGCAATGTTTCATTCAGTTATCAGGAATGAAAGGTCGTTCTTAATGGCTTCCCTTTATCTCCCATGTTCAGCACATCTATCATCATACTGACCTTCAGTAGGGTCACTCCGGAGGTCATACTCAACAAAAGTCACTATTGTATCTTGGTGACATGTTTAACCCCCCGCAGTGCTCAGCATTCTCAAGCTTTATGAGTTTTTCCATCGTGCATGAGACGCCCATCGACCCTGCATAGATGCTGGCGTCTCTTTAATCCTTACCGGCCAAATCAATGTCTTTTGTCACAGGTCCTTATCGGAGCGAGGCAGGGCCCAGTGTTACAGCATTAAAGCTTTAGATGGGGGTTTACAGCCCGGTCTGTGAGCTGAATGGAGGTGAGGAGGGGGGAGGTGTCCATTAAAAGTGCGATAAAACTCAATAATCTCCCCATCTGAGTGGCCCGTGGCCACAGGCTACATGCAGACAGGCAGCATAATTAACTCCAAACAGCCCTTATGACTGCATAGATCTCTTTAAATGAAGGAGCTAATGGCTATTGGGTGCTGATCTAATTTTGCCACTGGGAGCGGGTCGAATTACATTTGGGAGAAGTAAAGGAGACTCTGAAGGAGGCGGTGAGCGGAGAGAGAGAGAAAGTGAGAGAGAGAGGGAGAGGGAAAGTAGAGAGAGATAGAAAGAAGAAGAGAACGAGACAGAAGGGGAGGAGAAAGTGAGTGAGTGAGAGAATGAGAGAAAGAGCTAGAGAGAGAAGAAAAGAATCAGGAGAGGGACAGAAAGAAGCAGGGTTTGTCATAAAAATTAAATTTTTTGGACATGAATGATGATGATGATGATGATGGTGTTGTTGATGATGGGGATGATGTCTTGATGGTGATGATGACAGTGGTGATGATGGTGATGATATGTTGATGATGATGATGGTGGTGATGACAGTGATGATTATCATGTTGGTGATTGTGATCATGACGACTATGATGATGGTGATGATGATGATAGTAATAGTGGTGGTGATGTTGATGATGGTGATGATGATGATGTTGATGATATCTTGATGGTGATGATGATGGTGGTGATGACGGTGATATTAATGATTATCATGTTGGTGATGAGGTTGATGATGTGATTGTGATGATGATGACTATGATGATGGTGATGATGATAATTGGAATGGTGGTGATGATGACATTAATGATGTTAATGATCATAATTATCATGGTGTTGATGATGGTGATGGTGTTTATGATTGTGGTGATGATCCTGATTGTGATGATGACGACGATGATGACTATGATGATGATCATGATGTTAATGAAGATGGTGGTGATGATAGTAATGATGGGGATGATGATGATGAAATGGTGATAATGGTGATGATTTTATGGTGATGGTGTTAGTGGTGATAATGATGATCATATTGATCTTGGTGTTGATGATGGTGATGACTATGATGGTGATGATGATGATAACGATCATGGTGCTGATGATTATGATGATAATAACGATTGAGATGATGGTCATGATTGATGACGTTGAGGAATAATACTGGCAAATGCTACGATTTTGTGCAGATGCTGCTCTGTTTTACATTTTAAACAGCCAGATAATGAAAATCCCTCCGTTCTATTGGATCAGTCATTCTGCTCAGCGCTTTGTTAAACTGAGACACTGTAGAAGAAGAGAGGAAAGTGAAACTGTAATTAAGCTCCATTGACACAAACAGATTTTGTTGTGTATTGACACAGTGGAAATTGCAGTTTGCCAAGGCTGCATGTGATTTATAGTCTCCCGTGTAAAACGCCCAGTTTAACCACTGCCAGATCTGCATTCTCTAAACCTCATAGAGGTCTGAGGGCTTGAACAGGAGGTCTAGCTGTGATAGTCAAGATCTGCCACTGCAGGTTCTGAACGCCACTCTTGGGGATACAGTTTGGTGTTTACTGCTCTAACACACTTGATTCAGCTCACAAGCTAAATGTCAAGCCTTTCACGAGTTGGATTATGTGCATTATGTTTATTAGAGCTGCTGATCTACAGAATCCCTACAGGGTGTAAGATTAGGAGACTTGCACCTGCACATACCTCATGGAACAGGCATGTGGAGTTAACTTCAAAGCTTCTACCTTGATTTCTCGCTAAGGTCTCTTTTTCCCATTTGAAGAGTTAAAAATAGGCTGGATCTAGGACTATACATTTGTTGAGAGAGGTCTTGCTTATTTTCCACCAGAGTGCAAGAACCATAAGCCGTTATGTAAATCAGACGTTGTGAATCTCCTCCAGTACAGCATAAAAATAATTTTATCTTTAAATAAGTAACCTGCCTGCCTCAAATAATAACTTACCAGAATGTATCAAGCTGATGATTGTTTTATTAATTTACTATTAGATCTTCAGTGAACTACAGTAGTTGTTGCCCCTGATTTCTTCGTTTTTTGCTAATTTGTTACATTTACATGTTTCAGACCATTCAGCTAATTTTAACACAAAATAAAGACAACAGCAAACAAACGATGCAGCTTTTAAATGATCATTCCATTTATTGAAGATACAAATTTATCCAAAACCTTAATCACACATGTGAAAAAGTAATTACCCCCAAACCTAATAACCTAATAACTGGTTGCGCCACCTTGGCAGTAACAAGTGCAATCCAATACATCAATGTAGAAGAACTTTGGCCCAATCTTCGTTGCAGAATTGTTTCAATTTGGCTACTTTGGAGGGTTTTTGAGCATGAACTGACCATTTAAGGTCTCAAGATGGGGTTCAAGTTAAGCCTTTGACTCGGCTACTCCAAAACCTTAATTTTGTTTCCTTTGAGCCATTGGCAGGTGGACTTGCTTGTGTGTGCACTTGAACTTTAGGTCACAAACTGATAGGCGGACATTCTCCTTCAGGATTTTCTGATAGAGAGCAGAATTCATGGTTCCATCAATTATGACAAGTCTTCCAGGTGCTGCAGAAGCAAAGCAGCCCCAGACCTTCGTACTACCACCACCATGTTTGACTATTGGTATGATGTTCTCATTGTGGAGCGGGGTGTTAGCTTTACGCCAGATGTAGTGAGACCATGTCTTGGACCATGAGACCAAAAATTTCCACCTTTGATTCATCAGTCCACAGAATATTGTCCCAGTCTTGGGGGTCATCTAGATATTTTTTGGCAGACGTAAGACAGGCTTTTGTGTTCTTTATGGTCAGCAGTGATTTGCACCTTGCTGCCGTTTTTGCCCAGTGTCTTTCTTATTGTGGAATTACTTACAATGACCTAAACTAAGGCAAGTGAGGCCTGCAGGTCTTTAGATGTTTGTCTGGGTCCTTTGTTGCCTCCTGCATGAGACGTTGATGCACTCTCTGTGAAATTTTGGTTGGCCAGTCATTCCTGGGAAAGGTTCACTTGTTTCAAGTTTTCTCCACTTGTGGATAATGGCTGTCATTGTGGTTTACTGGAGTCTCAGAGCCTTAGCAGTGTAACGCTTTCCAGACTAGTCGATTTTGAATTGAACTGAATTTGTTAACTAATTGATTTAGTAGCTAAGGGGGCAATTATGTTTTCACACAGCACAAAGTAGGACTGAAAATTTTTCCTTCAATAAATGAAATCATCATTTAAAAACAGAAAGAAGAAATTTGGCGGTCCAAATACTTTTTCACAGCACTGTAGATGTTGTAATAAAGCCAGCTTCTTCTTTTTTCTTTTTTTTCCATGTTTGTTTTTTTGCATTTGAACTACTTTTTCATTGGACATTGTTTTTTTTTTCTCCCCACAGCTGTTTCATATTATGGCATATTCCCAGTTCATCAAGACACCCATGCACCCACCTACCCAACAACACACACACACACACACACACACACACACACACACACACACACACACACACACACACACACACACACACACACACAAAAGACCTTTCAGTTCATGCTGACGACATGGACTTGTATTCCAAGCAGGACTTCATGATTGGTCAGTCTGTCCTGTTTGGACTAGCTAGTTGCATCTTGTTAGGTTAATCACTTAATTCTTTGCATCCCTCAGCTGCATCAGTTAGACAGAATTCATGAGTTCTCTCATACAGCAATACCCAGCATGCATTATGCAAAGACATTAAACAATTAATAGAAATCCCCCCCATGGCAGTAAAGAAACGCTGACTGCTAACAGTATCATTATCTCAGCTAGTTGTGGCCCCAAAGTGCTTGTAGATTCCACCTTCCACCTTCTAGATACACCATCAGATGGGTGTTTTCTTAATCAAGTTGGAATAGTTCAGTCTTGAGATACTGCGACTCTGCAGAAGATGGGTAGGCATGCTTCAAACATGAATAGCAATGGCTACACTTTTTATTTTGGCTGCGGTTCCCTTTTATGTCATGTTTACAGGGTTAGTATGCTCACTTCAGGAATCCAACTAGTAGTATTTTAAAAGAGGTGAAGTATTTTACAGAGGTGATGGCCATCAGCATTGTGTTTGATCAGTTAACTCCTCTCAGTGGATGAGCTTCTGTCCCAGTGGTTACCACAGAAAGGCGAAAGGCATCTATCCTGGAAACTATATAAGGTCAAGTTGGCCCTGGAGGAGCAATGCAGCATAAAAGTTTATTAATGCCCCTTAAAAAGTTCTGAGTCTTGCAAAAAGTTCTGTTTTCCTGGAAAAGATCTGGCTTCCTGAAAAAGTTGGAGAAGTTGCTGCGGTGGAGAGAAGGTCCTATTGAGTAAGCATGACCTGTTCTGCTGAGTTTGTAGAGTACTGCTAACTGTTTCCAGGCATTTCAGAGCTGCTGTAGTCGGCTTGCTCAGTGTAGCACTGTGTTCCTGCTGCTGCTGTCAATAGCATTAGCGCTGTGGGAAGATGTAAAGATCTAATGAGGCATGAAGAGATGCAGTTATGTTCATTAACCCAGGGGTCGCTCCTGAAAAGAGTACAGCCTGTTATCTAACGATACCATTGTTCTACTTGAAGGCTGAGGCTGTCATTTGTTGTTTTGCTTTACTTACTAAAGCATATATCTTTCTTTCCATTTAAAAAAAATATTTATTTATTTTCCAGCAAAGCCCTCTCGAAGCAGCTGCAAATAGCAGAGTCTAATTCGGGGAAACGCGAGGCACGCTCACTTTGCAGTTGTAATTTGCTGGCACACAGATGCATATATTTCAGATGCTCTGCGGCTCTGCTGCTGAAATAGCTGGCGTTGGGGAGGCAGAAGTTCTAGAGACAGCGAGAGCAGCTCTACCTATCTGATTTGGAACCATGTTTACCTGACCTGTGCTTCCTTAATGTATTCTATTGCGTGGTGGCTTTATATCGAGTTCATGCTTCAGCATATCTATGTGCTGCGTAGCTGTGTGAAATAAGCTGTGCGGCGTGCACACATGCAGGATATGGGTTCATATGTATAGCTCTTGTTTATTATACATCATGCTGACAAATCAAAACCTTCTCATCCCATTTTTGAAAACACCAGCTGCCCATTACATTGTGTAAATATTTCATGATGAATGGATCAATACAAATAGTCCAAAATGACTTGGAATAGAATCTCATTGCATTAATGGACATTAACCATTTCAGATACAAGATTTTGTTATGACAGTGAATACAGAAGCACCTACGCATGACACATATGTATTATATATGTTTAAGTATCTATATGTATTAATAATATACCTCTTAAATATTGTTTATATGTACATATCTCTGATCTAATAATAATTATTATTGTTATATTATTGTATATGCAAAACCTCATATCTCCAAAATCTCCAAAATGGTAACTGAAAAAACATACTTTACTTGTAATGTAAATCAATAGAACCAGCAGTTTTTCCAAGTAATTTTCAGCTGTTTCTTTTGGACCATTCTTCATGAAACACAATGTAAAGGACAACATGTATTTTCCAATTATGTCAAAAAACTGAAAATCAATAACAATGGAGATACGAATTTCCAGCAGCAGCTGTGTATATATATATATACATATATATGTGTGTGTGTGTGTGTGTGTGTATACCGTGCAAAAGGCAAAAGTAAGTGACCACCCATTTGTTTGTCCAGTTCCCAATTAAAAAACATCATTCATTTTTAGCTTCTAGTTTCCAACACTGGAGAAAATGAGACTCAACTTTGCACTAGTAATTTGCACTAGAGCACCAAAAGTGGACATCTGAGATGAGATGAGTTTTATGGAAGCTGTAATAAGCTAAAGCATTCAAACACTAAATACTGAAAATAGGATTTTACATTTAGTTACTGTTTTTGTTTAATTTCTATTAATTGTGTTTTTTGCTCATGCTGAAAAATTAATGGGAGTTGTCGGAAGAAAACCTCATATCTCCATTTGTTTTTCAGTTTTTGACATAATTTGAAAAAGCCTAAAAGAAATGACCCTAAATTACTTGTAGAAAAGTCTGGTTCCATTAACTTACATTAAAGGTAGATTATGTTTTTCCTTTTCCTGTAAAGTTGCAATTTTGGAGGTTTTCTTTATTTATTCTTTTTTTTTTCATTGTTGAAAAAACAGGAGAATTCTGGAGATCAGCCCTGTTTATGAAGCCCTGAAAATGTCTTAAAAAGCACACAGCTTAATGAGGCAATTTAAAAACCCTTTCCAATTCAGCAGGGAGACGTGGGACCTCTCTGGGGGTTTAGTCGGTCGATGCGACTGATCAGTCATGGCAGGTCCCTGATTTCTCCAGTGTTTGATTGGATTATTGACTGATTGTACATCGTGTAACTGATGAGTTATTTTATTGGAGATTTAACCTGGCTGGTGAGCGCAGTCCATCTAGCCTGCTCATCTACGAAGGGTAATCCAAGTCATACGTTACTGAGCAATTACATTAGAGATGCTGAGGTATTACCCTCCCCCTCTTTTTACGCACACCACCTTTAGGATGGTAGACGTGGCGGCCCCTCTTTCTGTCAATAGAAGCTGGATTCCCCTGGGCTTCTGATGCTTTCCATCAATGTGGGCCTGTAATCACACCTGATTGAGCTGTTTGTGCCCAAACAGGGACGTTCATAGAGCAATTAAGAGCAGAATGGGAGATAGAATAACACAAGCCCCCTGCAGACTCCCAGTCCTGCTGTGCTAAGGCGCTCCCCAGGCCATCGTCTGGAGGGATATTGTCATTCCCTCCCCCCCACCGGCCATGAGAGATATACTCCCTGCTCCCACTGAGATGCTGACGTGAGGAAATCTCACCTCTTAAAAATAAGGTTGTCAAAAAGAGGTTCTTTGGAGTGACCCACTTTTGGTTCCCTGAAGAACCTTTCACCAGATTGTACCATAATATAAAATGAGGTGTGTGAGAATGCAGAACCTTTTAAAAGTTTAAAGAACCATCACATAATGTAAATGAACTGCATCTCCAAGGCACAAACCATATAGAAATGCATGCCATTGATTCTCACAATGATTTGAGTTTCACTGTGAAGAAACACAAATCTAAAAACACTCATTTATCGTTGCTGTCTAATAAAAACCACGTATCTCCATTTTTGTTGATTTTTAGTTTTCTACATCATTTCAACACACCAGCTGTCCTTTACATTGTGGAAGAATTTCATGGTGAACGGCCCAATGGAAATGTTCTAAAATCACTTGCAACAAAATCTCTTTCCATTAACTTACATTAAAAGGTATGAGGGTTTTTGCCCTCTCCTGTAAAGCTAAGATTTTGGAGATATTTGTGGCCTGCATAATTTAAGGCAATCTGACTGAATGTATCACATCATGATGAAATTGTCTGGCTGTCCTATCAAAATAATAGTAACAATCAGAAAAAGCTGTTTGCACTGCTTTTAGTCTCGACTTGTAGTTGACACAAATTCACATGTGTAGTATGGCAATAATTCTTACCATGAATATAAGGTATAAGGTAGGAGTCAATGGGACAACAATATCATTAAAAACTCATTCCCAATGCTAACTAATGTCAGCTAGCTAAGTCATCCAACCGCATCATTTATCTTATAACATATACATTATTAATTTCAGTGTAATATTATTAAAATTAGTATGATAGGATGAAATATTCTTTCATCAGATACTTGGTTACAGATGTTTTCTCATCCTCTCAATAGTGTTTGATGTTTAAAACAAATATCTTATATTATGTAAAATTTTCACTATAAAAGCTTCCAGCCAGTAATGATGATAACATAACAATGGTAATGGCTTTAGGGTGACCATAGAAATGGATGTAAGGTGACCATGGAGATGGCATAAACATGATAATGTGTGTAGCATAATTCTGGAAACAGGTGTAGCATAACTATGGAAATGTATGTAGCATAACTATGGAAATGCCTACTGTAACCATGATAATATGGCTAACAAATTTAATATAAATGAAAATGCAGACTTTGCTTTAAACTTAGCTCAGATTCAGAGGCTTTTCTCCCATCTCTAGCAGGAAACATTTTAGCAAAAATAGAATATTTTCTATATATCGTAAAATTTCTCTCAAAATTCAACTTTTTACAAGGCTGAAGTCGCTTCTCATTCACCAGCTTCTTATTTGCTTTTCCCCGTTCCACCTTAAATGGTGCCTGAGGTACAAGGATGTAACTGCTGCACCATTTAAGGTAGAATGGGTAAATTCGATCGAGAAACTCACTGCATAGTTTTAGTGTTTGACATTTTCTCATTGCAGATATAACATATAAGGAAACCACCTGGAAGGCTACTAAAAGTCAATTCGTCCCCAAATTATCGATGTTCATCTTAAATCTCTCTTTGTTTCTTTGTTAGCTACTAGTTAGGCAAGATTGTTGTCTGAGTGCCAATTTTCAGAGTTAAAGGGTGAATTAGCAGTTATATATCTATTATATATTTAATATTATATATTTATTATATAATTATATATCTAGCTTTTAAGACCATTTATTGTTAAAACTGTTAGAACAACCTGCAGAACTTTATTTTACTGCAAAGGAATAATGTTTTATTTTACCTACGAAGCTAATTCTGCTGTGGAGCCACAACAAGGCAGTAATGTGGCTCCGGAGCCACATGTTGCCGAACCCTGATCTAGTGTGACCCTGGAAAACGATGTAGGCTAACTATGGAAATGGGTGTAGCATAACTTTGGAAATAAGAATAGCATAACTATGGAAATGGATTCAGGCCAATGACCATATTATTATATTTTTATCAATCAGCCTATGATATAGTTATATTTCTAACATTATACCCAGATTATTACAGCTGGGGAGTAAAATTATATCTACACTATTTAGAGGTTTCCTATAAACGACAACACCCACAGAAGACAGGCCTCACCGAACAGTGATGTGCAATAATTTAAGGGCTGATTTAAAGGACGAAAATCTGATATATAGTGAACAGCACAGTAAGGAGGCTGGACGGTCACATAAAGACACCCTTTAGGTGAGAATCAATGAGATGTGTGAGCTTTTACTTCATGCTGTGCTTCGTAGCGCCTCAGTAACGCTTGATCACATTTAATCCAAAGTTTTTCAGGAAGGAATTGTGCTGAGTCTTTACATAATGATCCCAGCTTGGGGGCCTGTGGGCGGGTTGAAATCGTCGTGGTGCTTGCTGTCGTATTTCGTGTGGGAGAGTTTGCTGTGAAAACTCTACCTGAAGACTACAGCTGTGCTGGATTCCAGGAGTTCTGGATTGGATTTGTAATGCTGCTTACTGCTCGGCATGTTTGTTGAAAAATGACATTGAGGGAAAAAGACTAAACAGATTAATGTGTAACACAGACACTGCTGACCGACTGTGGCTGAGGCTCAGAAACACATTTGCAGACTCGGTTTCTTCTCCAGTCCTGTTTGTTTACAGCAACAGCAGTGCAGAAGTGAGAAGCCACCATGTAGAACTCGAACTTTGATCACTACAGCTTGAATAACAGTTACATTGGTGTTAAAAGTATGAGAGTGACTGTCCACACTGTCCAGTTATGGTTAGCTGGTAAAAGAGAGAGAGAGAGAGAGAGAGAGAGAGAGAGAGAGAGAGATGGGAAGAGGAAGTCAGTGAGAGAGATTAAGAAGGAGAAAAATAATTGGGGAGAGAGAAAAAGAACGAAAGTCATAGAAAAAGAGAAAAAAGTGAGAGAGATTGTGAGAGAGAAGAAAGAGAAAAAGACAGAGAATTCGAGAGTAAGGCAGAGAGAGAGAGAGAGTGAGAGAGAGAGAGAAAGAGAGAGAGAGAGAGAGAAAGAGAGAGAGAGAGTGAGTGAGAGAGAGAGATAGAGAGTGAGAGAGAGAGAGAGAGAGAGAGAGAGAGAGAGTGAGAGAGAGAGAGAGAGAGAGAAAGAGAGAGAGAGAGAGAGAGAGAGAGAGAGAAAGAGAGAGAGAGAGAGAGTGAGTGAGAGAGAGAGAGAGCGAGAGCGAGAGAGAGAGACTATAGTATTGACTCTAAACTCTCTCCCACTGCAGTTCAGTGTTTTATTCTCAGTGAAGCTCATATTTTGTGTTCAGGTATAAAGACTCCAGTCTAACTTGTAGCTCTAATCTCTTCCATTGATTCTCAATTACTCCACACCAGTGTCCTCAGCGCACTGTGCCAGACTCCATCTCAGAGCTCTGCTGTTCAGAAGCTGAAGTATAGGTATAAAACCCTCTCTGTACCTTGGCTGGTGATTCGCTCTCTGGCTGTTTTGTACTTTTTGCTTGCAACATTTCAGTTCAGGAATTATCAAATAAGTACAAACCGCTCAGGAATGTCACACTATCTATTATTTTTGCCAAACTCAAGGAGGCTGCCTGAGTTCTGCTGTAAGATAAATGCTTTTGATATCTATTTTCTTTGCTTTTTGCTAAGAAGTGCTTTTCGGTAGCTGGCTCACATAAAGAAGCATGTACTGAAGTTCTCCAGAAGCACTGAAAGCTTGTTTTTAAATGGCTGGAAAAAACAATAGAAGCAAATGATAAACATGCACTAATAATTTCCCAATCTTACATACATTTTTTGAAAAAGGTGATGCAGTTAGTTGATTATATTGAAATGTGTTCATCATTTCCACATGAATAAAGAAGATGGCTAAATTTAGACTTAATTATTGCCATTATGTCTAATCTTTTGTAAATCAATACTTAAGAATGAGTTTCTTGCTGATTGCACTGGTGTTTTTTTCCCATTGTCTGTCACTGAAACTATTTTGTCTGGTCTGCATAAAGAGTATCGGACAATAAACGAATGGGGTATAAGTCAACAAGTGT
Organism: Pygocentrus nattereri; assembly: GCF_015220715.1. Lineage (NCBI taxonomy): Eukaryota > Metazoa > Chordata > Actinopteri > Characiformes > Serrasalmidae > Pygocentrus > Pygocentrus nattereri. The sequence goes on from NC_051217.1 coordinate 19,895,195, forward strand.
TGCAAATAAATTCGTTTATAAAGGTTCTCCTTTGATTCAAAGCACCTCACTCACTCACTAGTACCGACATGTAGCCCAGAAAGAGTCCTTAGCTGTGGAGGACAGTCCTTGCCAGCCTGTTGGGCCTCATAGCTGCAAATGAAGTGTGAAAGATGGCGGTGGCAGACGTTTGTTTGACTCAGAAGTGAGAAGTCAGAGCTCGTCATTTTTGTGCCTTTGTACATTGAAGCTATAAAGTGTAAAAAACACAGATGCCTCAGTGAAAATGGGAATTGTTAGTAATAAGCTAGCCAGCGAACATTAGAAATATGCATGATAATTTTAACGTTCATGATGATACGTAGCTGTAGTGTAAGATATTATAGCTCAAGTGTCTGAAGCCTCAGAGAGTCCCTAGCCACAGAGGAAGGTCCAAGCGACCAGTCTGAGGAGCCTCTGAGCCAAAGTAAAAACAAACTAAGCCAATGTAAAGCGATAGCCATACCAAAACTGCATGTAGCCCCCACCTACTAACAGCTCAATCAAAATGTGCATTAAGTGCGCACACACACACACACACACACACACACACACACACATATATATATATATATATATATATATATATATGCATATATAAGGAGGACAGAGGAATTAGACTTCCTCATTTTATCCATCCATACAGCGAAACACCCATATACATGTACACTACTGAACACACACACTAGGCGGAAGTGAGCACACTTGCCCGGAGCAGTGGGCAGCCCTATCCATGGCACCTGGGAAGCGGTTGGGGCTTAGGTGCCTTGCTCAAGGGCACTTAAGTCATGTCCTGTCGACTCAGGCAATTGACCCGGTGACCTTCCGGTCACAAGACTGGTTCCCTAACCTCCAGATATATCACTGCTGTCAGGACAAAACCTCACATACATTAAAACTGACTTACAATTAAAAGTAAAGCATGTTTTTTTCCTTCTCCTGTAAAGTTACTAGTTTGAACATACAATGTTTTATTCGGACAATAGTGGTAAATACATATATATATATATATATATATATATATATATATATATATTATTGTATCTCCATTTTTTACATTTTTCAGTTTTTGACATTATTTGAACATACCTATTACCCTTTACACTGTATGTAAATTTCATAATGAATGGACCACAAAAAGGACCCTATATATATATATATCACTGCAGAAGATGAAATTTGAATCAAATAAGCTGTGCATTACTTTTTTCAGTGTACATTGCAGAGAAGTGAAAAAGTCTCTTCAGCTGAAGTTATTAATACTGCATTGCTTTAGTGCTAGAAACTTGCTGGGGCGTATCTCAACAGATGTTCCCACTAAACAGGTGGAAGCTTTCTCTCACAGTGTCTCTTCCTCCTCTCTTCTAGGCTTGAAGGAGCTGAGCAGGAGCTTTCTTCCTAAACTTTTGCGTCAGAGAAGAGAAGTTCTGGTAAGTCATTAAAGTTGTCTTCTGTTTTGAAGTTCCGGAAGGTCACGAAGGCATGAACTAACAGCGTTTTATACTTTGCGATGGCACTAGTACAAGCCATTCTACATCGCTCTAAAAGGTTTTCAGAGCTTCTGTTTCAGCCTCTTTAAGCTCCGCTCTACTGTATGTTTCCCTCACTCAACAGTAAACAAGCAAAGCCTGACATTCGTATCCAGATCCTATAAAAAGGATGCATTAGCCGCACTCATGAAATATTGATTATTGCGCATTGTTTTCTTTTTATCCATGGTAATGGGTTTGGGTACTTGCCCATTAAACTCTTCAGAGTCCACATTTTGCCTCTTATTGTGCTCTCGGCACAGATGCTTTTACCAAGTTCCGATTGGAATTCATGGTCCATTCGCTTTCAGCAGGAGATGCATGCAGTGTCCAGTCTTGCTAAGGAGAGTGGCTTATTTTGATATATTTGAGAATATTTATCATTCATTGCTACAGAAGGAAATAAATGTGTGTTAGGGGTTGTGCTGAGTTGATTAGTTCACTGGTTGTCTTATTTGCCCACTTACTGGCATTGTGGGCAACCGTTGACTGGTCAGGCACTATTTTGGTAGTGTGATATAGAAGCAGGAGCATTGATTTAGAGAAAGATTCAATTTACACAGTTTTCCACATTGAACATGTAAATACATCATCAAAACTTCTTTCTTCCCATTCTGAACCTCATCCAGGTCTTCATTAAGGTTGTACAGACTTGTCGAAGTGGTTTAGGAGACAGTCTGACTTACTGTGAACTGTAAAAGGGAACAAAAGTGCAAACATGAGTCGAAGTGCTGACCTAGAATCAGTATTTCTGACAATGACCATCATAAGTACAGAAGAATCTGATCCAAGATCAGTCTTGCTTTGTGAATACCAGCCCTGGTGTTGTCTAAAATGGCTGTCCATAGTGGTAAAGTTTATTTTTATAGCTCACAGTAAGTCATAAATCATACTAACATAATAAATGAAGACCTGGATGCAGTTTGAGTGGATTGAGAGAAATATTTCCACAGAAATTATTACTTTTTGGGTGACTATTGAGCGTTGTATGTTAGCAATGTTAGCCTTTTAGCTCCAGTTCAAAACTAAAGAATAGAATTTAGACACCAAATATGCCTTGGCTGATCGACTGCATGTGGAGTAAGTGGAAAATTGGGTTTATCACAGAATTATTACGGTAACTCAACAGTGGAATGTCAAACTTCATAATTTTACTCTTTTTTGACCTTTTGACTTCATTTCAACTAAAAAGTGGGCAAAAAAAATAAGCCAACTGGATGAATTTAGTGCTGTGAGAGATGACGGTCATGGTATGTTCTCAGAATAGTCAACTTTATGGTCAATGTTCTATGTTTATCCAACTACTGTATCTGGTGCTGTTGATGGTGTGGGCAACAATTGTTCTGAATGTTTTACATTCTTGTGTCATTTATTTTGTGTGTAATGGCCTTTCATCTGGAAATATTTCATAAGAAATTAGTCAATTCCATTGTCCCCTACAAGTTGTAAGACTTTAAAACAATCCATCACCTCAAAATGAAGCATCCACCATTAGCCACTAGTAGCAAGGAACAATTAAGAAACAACTATTTTTATTGATGCCTGGAAAGTTGATGTTTTTTTTCCTCCAGCCCCCTCATTTCTCACTAGCAGCTCAACACAGTCACATTTCACACACAACAGTGTCCTAGTTCATCTGGTAACAGAGACCTGTGAAAATGTTTTGCTTGATTATATTAATATATTAATAAAAAGATCAGAATCAATTTCCATCTGGTGGAATGGCCACTAGCAGAAAAAGGCTACATATAGTTAAAATCACTTGTCAGCTAGTATAAATCAATAGTAGCAGAGCCTTTAATGAGTCATGGATGTGTTGCCTTGGTGATGTCACCAGACTGACTTTGCATCCTAGTATTGGTCAGCAACAGTAATCTGCATCAGGCCTTGTATTTGCGGGGTTTCTCTGACCTTTGGCTTGCCCTTGGCTCCAGAGAGGCTGAGAGAGGACAAAAGGTTTTAGGGAGATGGCGGAGGTTTGGCTGGAACTGCAGGGGAGGCGTAATGGGGAGGCCAGGAAAACAAAAGCAGGTCAGTGCTCTGAGGCTGTGGTCACTCAGGAGGCCGGCGGTGCTTTAGAGGCCTGACCCCTGCCCCACCCCACCCCATCACCTGTGACTTAGTCAACGCTAGTGGCTCTCCCACAGAGATTAGTGTGTGTGTGGGAGAGAATGAAGTGCTGAGCACACACATTACACGCCAGACCCTCAAGTCATGACATAACACACATAAAACAACAGCACACTGGAGAATCTAGGCAGTGTGCATGTTTTAGGGCTTTCTGGGCCAAGACCATTTAACTTTTTCACCTGACCAGACAGAAGGCCAATTCGATCCTTTGAAAAATGTGGAGAAATGGAGAGTGACTGAGCTAACGTCAGTTGTAACGTTAACTAGCTATTTTTATTAGCTATTTAAGACCAGTGGAAGGGCTGTAATACAAATTTACACATCTCAAATCAGGATGGTGAACAGATGTGTTGGTTTCTAGTGGAGCTATCTAATTAACCATTGCTCTGTCTTTTTCCCTGTTTTGTAGTATAATATTTTATACTAATGCTGTTTGCTATCCGGTGTTGTCCAGAGGAGGATGGGTTCCCCTTTTGAGTCTTGGTTCCTTGGCTCGTAGGGAGTTTTTCCTTGCCACTGCCGCCATTGGCGGCGCTCAGGGGGGCTTGGACCCAGATTTTTCTGTGAAGCTGCTTTGTGACACCTGTTGTAAAAATGGCTATATAAATAAACTTTGACTTGACTTGGATTGTGTTTTCTGCAGAATTTCCATAATTAGACGTGTGCATTACATGTGGTCAATATTTCTAGAAAATGAAATGTTTATGATATTGTGCAGGGCAGTTGGTAGCGCTGTCGCCTCACAGCAAGTAGGGCCTGGGTTCGATTCCCCAGCCAGGTGACCAGGGTCCTTTCTATGTGGAGTTTGCATGTTCTCCCTGTGTCTGTGTGGGTTTCCTCCCACAGTCCAAACACATGCAGCCAGGCCAATTGGACAGGCTAAATTGCCCCTAGGTGTGAGTGAATGTGTCCGTCTGTCTGTCTGCCCTGCGATGGATTGGTGACCTGACAGTGTGTATCCTGCCTTCCTCCTGATGACAGCTGGGATAGGTTCTTTATAACTGACCCTTCAATCAACCTTTGGGAGCCTTTCTTCTTCTTCTAATGTTCTTTCAGCATAGACAGAACACCTACGTAGATCCAGTAAATGGTTACCAGAATCTCTCAAAGAAACCATTGTTTCATGATTTGGATGAGTATAAACTATCCAATTTCTTCCAATGCAACATCTACCTGGGGACTAATTATTAGACTGCTGCTGAGTCACTGAAACACAGTAGGTAAATCTGCCTGTGATTTGCTCAGGGGAGGAGGCAGAAAAACATAGACGTGGCTTATCTGGACAGAAATAAAATCACTGAGCAGCACCTGTAAAGAGCAAATGACCCCAGGACCCTGTCCGAATTGAGCTTACGTTTGGATAGAACCACATTCATCATCTTCAACAAAATGTACAACTATCTAGCTAACAGCACTAATTTAACCTCCTATGCTCTTGGGTATTGTCCATCTGAAGTCACGTGACCAAATTGTAAGGCAAATTATTCAGTAACTGCATGAAATAAATGTCAATTTTCATTCATTTATTTATTTTTTGTAATTTTTTTGTTTCCCTCAAATTAACAGAAAATATTAGGGCTGAAATTCACTGATAAACGTTCGTCCTCAAATGTCATGCAGCACAACAAAGGACTTTTATTCTAACATGCCTTTAATAAAGAAGTGGGCAAGGTATTGCATCATAAAGAAGGATCTTCATGGTGCAATGCCCTGCTCAGTAGTCATTTCACAAATAAAAGTCATGGTCATTATGGTTCAGTTTACCAAGCGAGACGCATGGAAACCCATGAAAAAAATGTTATTATTAAAAGAAGTTTCTCTAGGTGCCCCCTTGCCTGAAAACCTTAGAATTGACATTTTATGGGGCAGTCGTGGGCTGGAGGTTAGGGAATCAGCCTTGGGATTGGAAGGTCGCCAGTTTGATCCCCTGAGCCGACAGTACATGACTGAGGTGTCCTTGAGCAAGACACCTAAACCCCAACCACTCCCCAGGCGCTGCAGATAGGGCTGCCCACCACTCCGGGCAAGTGTGCTCACTACCCCCAAGTGTGGGTGTTCAGTAGTGTGTATGTGGTGTTTCACTGCACGGATGGGTTAAATGCGGAGGTGAAATTTCCCTGTTGTGGGACTAATAAGGGTCACATAATAATAATAATTTTAAAAAAAATTATGTCTAAAATTCAAGGATGGTGGTCCAAGTACCAAGGCTAGTGTACACATGTTTTCAGTGGTGGTACATAACTTTAATTTCTAATTTAATGAAATCATGCCATAATAAAAGCCATGGAGCACATCCGTAATTTGAAGAGATTCTTGCAGACACCAAAATGCATGTTTCTCTAAAATGGCTCATCTCATATCAACGCATTCTGAATGAGTTTATTCACTTTTAACCATTTCATTTCCCAGATATTTAGCAAACTGTTGGAATTCCCCTTTAATAGAGTGAGAGGCTATTCTCAAAAATTGAGATTTCTATTTTGGCATTGCTGCCAAGATAGAACACCGGAGGCAGTGGCTGTATCAGCTCCATGTAGTGTATAATGTGTTTTTTTGTTGCTGTGTTGGCCATCGTGGCAACTTCTCCCCCCTCATTCTATCTGGTACAAAGTCTAATTCCAAGCCTGGAGGTGCTGTTTTTTGGTGACAGCAGGGATTAAGTGTGTTTTCTGCAGGCTAAGAGGCGGGGAACTCTTAAAGAGTGTCCCAGGGCGGTGCCGGCTCACTCCAGAGCCATCTCTGGCAGAGAGAGATTGCGGCGGCTCGTTCAGAGGAGCTGCTGGAGATGGGTTTGTTTTTGAAGAGGAGTGGAGAGCAGGCTCATGAGCCATGATTCACGAGCTCCTAATGGACGGCTCTCAGTGCCCTGGAGTAGCTGCTTCAGCCCCACACACATACACATACTCGCACACCCACTCCACTCCCTCAGCCTCAGGAAATGCTTCTGCTGTCCCAGCTGCTCAGATGGTGCTGGAGGACTCTATAAAATACATAGTAGCTCTTCAGGCCCAAGCTGTTCCTTTTTTTTCCATCTTCTTTATCTTTGCCGCTGTTATTTTAATGAAATAAACTCAACGCTGATCGTTTTTCACTCAGCAAAAATCAAGTTCTCCAAGCTGTGCTCAGTTTAGGCCACTCCTCTGTAGGTCAGCTTCAGCCAGTGAAGCTGTACAGTAGTGTTATTCCTGGTGATCCTTTAGTCCAGAGTTATTACTGTTGTTCTGCTATGCCATTTAAATGTAATGCTATTTCAGCGGTATGCCCTGTTTGTTGTGTCCATGTCTATCATTTTCCTATTAAATTACTAAATACATACATACAGTACTCTGACATACATGTACTGTGCACATTACTGAAAAGCGTATATTAGCAATGTTTTTGCTTGTAATAAACACTATATACACTGCTCAAAAAAATAAAGGGAACACTTAAACAACACAATATAACTCCAAGTAAATCAAACTTCTGTGAAATCAAACTGTCCACTTAGGAAGCAACACTGATTGACAATCAATTTCACAGCTGTTGTGCAAATGGAATAGACAACAGGAAATTATTGGCAATTAGCAAGAAACACTCAATAAAGGAGTGGTTCTGCAGGTGGGGACCACAGACCACTTCTCAGTACCTTTGCTTTCTGGCTGATGTTTTGAATTTTGGTGGTGCTTTCACACTCGTGGTAGCATGAGACGGACTCTACAACCCACACAAGTGGCTCAGGTAGTGCAGCTCATCCAGGATGGCACATCAATGCGAGCTGTGGCAAGAAGGTTTGCTGTGTCTGTCAGCGTAGTGTCCAGCGGCTGGAGGTGCTACCAGGAGACAGGCCAGTACACCAGGAGACATGGAGGAGGCTGTAGGAGGGCAACAACCCAACAACAGGACCACTACCTCCGCCTTTGTGCAAGGAGGAACAGGAGGAGCACTGCCAGAGTCCTGCAAAATGACCTCCAGCAGGCCAAAAATGTGCATGTGTCTGCACAAACGGTTAGAAACCGACTCCATGAGGATGGTATGAGGGCCCGACGTCCACAGATGGGGGTTGTGCTCACAGCCCAACACCATGCAGGACGCTTGGCATTTGCCAGAGAACACCAGGATTGGCAAATTCGCCACTGGCACCCTGTGCTCTTCACAGATGAAAGCAGGTTCACACTGAGCACATGTGACAGACGTGACAGAGTCTGGAGATGCCATGGAGAGCGATCTGCTGCCTGCAACATCCTTCAGCATGACTGGTTTGGCAGTGGGTCAGTAATGGTGTGGGGTGGCATTTCTTTGGAGAGCCGCACAGCCCTCCATGTGCTCGCCAGAGGTAGCCTGACTGCCATTAGGTACCGAGATGAGATCCTCAGACCCCTTGTGAGACCATATGCTGGTGCAGTTGGCCCTGCGTTCCTCCTAATGCAGGACAATGCTAGACCTCTTGTGGCTGGAGTGTGTCAGCAGTTCCTGCAAGATGAAGGCGTTGAAGCTATGGACTGGCCCGCCAGTTCCCCAGACCTGAATCCGATTGAGCACATCTGGGACATCATGTATCGCTCCATCCACCAACGCCATGTTGCACCACAGACTGTCCAGGAGTTGGCGGATGCTTTAGTCCAGGTCTGGGAGGAGATCCCTCAGGAGACCATCTGCCACCTCATCAGGAGCATGCCCAGGCGTTGTAGGGAGGTCATACAGGCCCATGGAGGCCACACACAATACTGAGCCTCATTTTGACATTACATCAAAGTTAGATCAGCCTGTAGTGTGTTTTTCCACTTTAATTTTGTGTGTGACTCCAAATCCAGGCCTCCATTGGTTAATAAATTTGATTTCCATTGATGATTTTTGTGTGATTTTGTTGTCAGCACATTCAACTTTGTACAGAACAAAGTATTCAATGAGAATATTTCATTCATTCAGATCTAGGATGTGTTATTTAAGTGTTCCCTTTATTTTTTTGAGCAGTGTATATTAAAATAAATACAAACACACATGAATATAGTAAAAAGTAGCAAGAACTTTAAAAACATTGACATACATAAAATCACTACTTGTTGTTTTAATATTATTTGCATTTATTGTTATATAAGAGTTATTTTCTGACCAAATGAACAACATTTTCGATATAATTTGCTTAGGTGCCTAAACATTTCCACAGTACTATATTTCACATAATTATCACATCTTCTACCTCAAGTAACATTACTAGCATGGACACTTTGTTTCAGCTCACACCTTTCAGCTGGGAATCAGTGAGTCTCTAAGAAATGAGAGTGAAACGAGCTTTATCAGCACTCTCACTCTCACACTGTCTGTGGTTTCTAGCTGTGCTTTGTACTATCTATGATGCTAGCCTTAAGACTTGAGGCTATACAGGGAGACCATTAGTGTGGAATGTTTCTCAGACCAACATGAGGAAAGTTCTCACCTTGAGTCTTCCAGTGGCTCCCTGCACCCTTTGGCTGGATGGATGGGAAAAAAGAATGAAAGATTTGCCTTTGGAATGAATTCTCTCTGAAATTCCCAGAACCACACAAAGCTCTGAATATTCTCTTTAGTGCGTGTTTGGCTAACTGTTCTGTGCAGCTATTATCAGTTCTGCATGCGTTGGAAATTAATCTCTTTCAGTCCGCAAGCAAATCACACCTAAACCGCTTATTAGTCGACTCCAACAGAAACGCTTAATAAACTGTCCAAAAGAGCTCAGTGCCTGCTGCTGCTCTCTGACTCCTGTAAGAGCCACGGGCTGCTGAGTGTGAGGAGCGGAGGAGTGGCTTGGCCTATTTTTACCTTTGTGTATTGAAGGTGTGGAGAAGCCTGTTGGCAAATGATGAATGACTGTGTGTTTGTGCTCCACTGGGAAGGATCAGCTTTCAGGCCTTTTTTTTTTCCCAGGGATTCCATGAAGAATGCACTTTCAGGTTAAGTGGTGCTACAGGTAGCCGAGAGTGATATATCCACTCACTGACCACTTTATTAGAAACCCCTCCTATATCAATGTCACTGCTGTGCTGAGAATTATCCACCACCCACATAATATCTGTAAAAAACAGTCCTTCGGTCAGAAACTGACCAATGATAAGACATTTCTAATAAAGTGGCCAGTGAGCGGAAGTACAAGGTAGATGTTTCTGATAAAGTGGCCACTGAGTGGAAGCACAAGGTCAATGTTTCTAATAAAGTGGCCAGTGAAGGTAAGTACAATGTACTTTTCCAATAAAGTGGCATAAGGACAAGTTTCTATGGAAAATGTGTTCTCCTATGGACTAAACCATATCATGTAAATCATATAAATCATATCACTGCCATTGTGTATATGTTTTTTTTCATATCTCTAGCTTCTTTTAACCAGGTCGAAGGCTCAGGACGTTGCTCCAACACCAGAAAAGTCGAAATGATTGTTATTACACATAAAGTATTTCAATATTTACTGGAGGAGCATGGCATAGGCAATATACGAATATGGATTGAGGGCTACTGAGAGTTTAACTAAAGTTTCTCTGACCTTCAAGGCCACCTATTCCTATTCATATACTTCCTGGCTTTTGAGAGCTTGTTAATGGAGGCATCGACTTGCAGTGCGGAGCCTTTTTTGTCAGCATGCATTCTTCACTGCTCAACATAACATCTAGTAATGTAGAACAAAAGCCGTTCCTCTTAAACATCCACTTACACTTAAATTTGAAAAGGTCATTCCAGATATCAATTCGGAGAGCGTTGGAGTCGGGGGAGATAAATCTTTCTTGGCTCCCTGTTGGGCTTTTTATGCATCACTATGCTTTTTTCCCCTTCCGCACAGGGCATTCTTTACTGCTGATACAAGGCAAAGGTGTTGTTTATCTTCAACTGATTTGTTGAATAAGAGACAATAGGAAAGATAAACAGTAGAATTTTGTGGTCCAGGTGTAAAGATTGATTTTATATATGTTTGTTTTGGAGGCCTTTGTTTGGCTTGGGGAGGTTGTCCATGTTAAAGGAGCAGCTGAACCATATATGCTAATGTTGCTAACAATGAATGAAAGCAAGGGGGTGACCAATTAGCATGATGTCATTCAAATAATGCTAATCAGTGGCTATTTGCTTTCATTCATTATTTGCAACATTTACATGACTGACTGAACCATTTCTTTTATACCCATATTATATCCATATATCATCAGTGAGGACAGTGTCTAAATTAAGGGGGGGGGGTATTCTGTGCCAAATTACTCACAGATGCTGATGTCACAGCTGATAGACATGAACTAGCTAGTCTGGGCCAGGTCTGCTGAGTGCTCTGATATGTGTATCATGTCTGTGGCATAAACCATTCTGAAGTTATGAAGACTAGTAGTCAAATGCACATTTTGCATCCTAAGGGTTAAAACACCCAGCCCAATTCATAATATAATCATGCAGTCTAGTGCACCAAGCCAGTTTAAAACTAAAGAAGGTTCCTCAAACCGTCAGATCAGGGCTACACAACTCTGGTCCTGGAGGGCCAATGTCCAGCATAGTTTGGTGCTACATCGATCAAACATAACATTATGACCACCTCCTTGTTTCTACACTCATTGTCCATTTTATCAGCTCCACTTACTATATAGCTGCACTTTGTAGTTCTACAGTTACAGACTGTAGTCCATCTGTTTCTCTGATACTTTGTTACCCCCCTTTTATCCTGTTCTTCAGTGGTCAGGACCCCCATGGACCCTGACAGAGCAGGTACTACTTGGGTGGTGGATCATTCTCAGCACTGACGTGGTGGTGGTGTGTTAGTGTGTGTTGGATCAGACACAGCAGTGCTGCTGGAGTTTTAAACACCTCAGTGTTACTGCAGGACTGAGATTAGGCCACCAAAAGATCCACTCAGACCAGCACAACACCTATATATATATATATATATATATATATATATATATATATATATATATATATATATATATATATAGTTCACCTATATCAAATCAAATCAAATCAAATTTATTTGTGTAGCGCTTTTTACAACGGATGTTGTCACAAAGCAGCTTACAGAATTCCAGAAAAGACAAAGTTTTAACAAGAATATAAAAACCCTAACCCTAACTATCAGGTGAGCAAGCCCGGGGTGACAGTGGTAAGGAGAAACTCCCTCAGAACTGAGGAAGAAACCTTGGGAGGAACCAGGCTCACCAGGGGGGACCCATCCTCCTCTGGTCAAACTACCTACAAGTGATTATACTACTAATATTAATAGCAGTAATATTGGTATTAGGAATATCTAGGAGTCTATGAGAACATCAGTGTAGGGTGGGCAGCTCATCCAAGGTAGTTGGTGGTAGCTGGGGCGTGGGCAGCTGGTCTGAAGTGGGTAGCAGGAGGGCTCGACAGTAAGTCGTCCTTCAGTGTCTAGGCCGGCCATGTGGGCGGTTGTATACTCGGAAAAAAGGCAGGGAGAGGGAATTAGTTTTATTCTGTCTGTTTGTACATAAAACAGGGAATGTAAACATTTACAGAGTGTGGCTAACGACTCCGGCAGATCTGACTATGACAGCTTAACTAACAGGAGAGAACCAGAAGGAGACACAGACACGGCAGCACTCTGAAACAGTCTGGCATCCCTCCGCTCCATCGTCCACAAACCTGAGTGACCGCGTGCGAGCGGCGGGACGACAGCACCAGCGTCTCAGTTTACTATAATTCTCTGTGTCCATGGACCCCTGGATCTGCTGCCTTTATCTAAGGGGGAACATTAGCTACCAAAAGCTAAACTGAATAAGTGAGTTTTCAGCCTAGTCTTAAAGATTGAGACTGTGTCTGAGTCCCGAACAGTTTCTGGAAGATCATTCCAGAATTTGTGGGCTTTATAAGAAAAAGCTCTTCCACCAGCTGCACTATATAATAAGTGGAGCTGATAAAATGGACAATGAGCGTAGAAACAAGGAGGTGCTCATAATGTTGTGCCTGATTGGTGTATACCTGCGCAAACGCACCTGTTTAGAAGGTGTGTTTGAACTGGGAAACTAACAAACTTAGCTGGATACCGGGCAACAGCCATGAACACAATGTTTTGTTAGCCCTGAGTTTCATTTTAAGCGGAGAACATGCCTTCACATGTATTTTTGCACAGCAACCATTGTATGACTGCGATTTATGTCAGGCAAACTGAAAAGTAATCTGGTTTTACTTATGAGAGCCAACAAATCTTCTTGCTGGACTAAAACTAATTTTTCATTACTTAAATAATCCATAGGTAGAGAATAGGCAGAGCATTAGAGATATATTAGACCTATTTTCCAAGAGTTATCATTATCAGCAACTAAATGTAGAAGACATGTTTTGCTACACATAGGAAGTTAAATGACTCCTGCCTAGTAACTTGTGAAAAAACGACAGGGTAATATTGTGTATATATAATATATAAATACACAATAGATAGGTTACCTCATAGCCAGACTGACCCCAGGAGACCACCCCCCAAGACCTGTGCCCCAATTCTGAATGTATGTGTTTGTTCTCTCCAATTGGAAATGGAGCTTTCCTTTGTCTCTATCACTGTGTACAATAAGCTCCATGCTGCCTTTATTGCTGCTTTGGGATGATATTAAATAATTGCATGGAATAAAACTGTGTTTCTGCTTTTATTTATGCAATTTTTAATGTGGCATCCATTGAAAACATTATCACCAGCGGAAACTTTCACTGCCCGCTAAAGGCCCACCTGTTTCCACACAGGTTGCCATGGCGATGGGGATGTGTGTGTCTTTGGATGCACACAGTGTCCACCAAACTCTGGCCAAGCAGCAGCTGGTCACTGATAACCCCTCCCACATCACCAAGACAACCTGTTTGGTAATGAAGTCCATGTCAACTCTACATATCAGTCCCTAGTATTAGTCAGAGCTGTTTGTCCTTATTTGATTGGCCCTCTTAGATGAATCCCCTATACTGTTAAAATGCTTTTTTTACAAGTAGTTTTTTTTTCTCATGTATAACTCATTGAAACAAACAGGAAGTGAAAAAATCAATGTAATGCACACACACACACACACACACACACACATGCGCACACACACACACACACACACACACACACACACACACACACACACACAAACATATATATATATATATATATATATATATATATATATATATATATATACACAACCCCAATTCCAGTGAAGTTGGGACGTTGTGTAAAACATAAATAAACAGAATAAAAATAACAGAATACGATGATTTGCAAATCCTTTTCAATCTATATTCAATTGAATACACTACAAAGACAAGATATTTAATGTTTAAACGGATAAACTTAGTTTTTTGCAAATATTCACTCATTTTGAATTTGATGCCTGCAATACGTTCCAAAGAAGTTGGGTCAGGGGCAACAAAAGACTGGGAAAGTTGAGGAATGCTCAAAAAACACCTGTTTGGAACATTCCACAGGTGAACAGGTTAATTGCAAACAGGTGAGTGTCATGATTAGGTATAAAGTGAGCGTCCCTGAAAGGCTCAGTCGTTCACAAGCAAGGATGGGAGGAGGTTCACCACTTTGTGAACAACATTGTTGAGAACAATGTTTCTCAACGTGCAATTGCAAGGAATTTAGGGATTTCATCATCTACAGTCCATAATATCAAAAGATTGAGAGAATCTGGAGAAATCTCTGCAAATAAGCGGCAAGGCAGAAAACCAACACTGAATGCCTGTGACCTTTGATCCCTCAGGTGGCACTGCATTAAAAACCGACATCATTCTGTAAGGGATATTACCACATGGGCTCAGGAACACTTCAGAAAACCACTGTCAGTGAACACAGTTTTGTCGCTCCGTCTACAAGTGCAAGTTAAAACTCTGCCATGCGAAGCGAAAGCCATATATCAACAACACCCAGACACGCCGCCGGCTTCTCTGGGCCCGAGCTCATCTGAGATGGACTGACGCAAAGTGGAAAAGTGTCCTGTGGTCTGACGAGTCCACATTTCAAATTGTTTTTGGAAATCATGGACGTCGTGTCCTCCAGACTAAAGAGGAAAAGGACTGTCCGGATTGTTTTCAGCGCCAAGTTCAAAAGCCAGCATCTCTGATGGTGTGGGGGTGTGTTAGTGCCCATGGCATGGGTAACTTGTACATCTCTGAAGGCACCATTAATGCCGAAAGCTACATACAGGTTTTGGAGCAACATATGCTGCCATCCAAGCAACGTCTTTTTCAGGGACATCCTGCTTATTTCAGCAAGACAACATCAAGCCACATTCTGCACGTTACAACAGCATGGCTTCGTAGTAAATGTGTGCAGGTACTGACTGGCCTGCCTGCAGTCCAGACCTGTCTCCCATTGAAAATGTGTGGCGCGCTATGAAGCACAAAATACGACAATGGAGACCCCGGACTGTTGAACAACTGAAGTTGTACATCAAGCAAGAATGGGAAAGAATTCCACCTACAAAGCTTCAACAATTAGTGTCCTAAGTTCACAAACGCTTATTGAGTGTTGTTAAAAGGAAAGGTGATGTAACACAGTGGTAAACACGCCCCTGTCCCAACTTCTTTGGAACGTGTTGCAGGCATCAAATTCAAAATGAGTGAATATTTGCAAAAAACAATAAAGTTTATCTGTTTGAACATTAAATATCTTGTCTCTGTAGTTTATTCAAGTGAATATAGCTTGAAAAGGATTTGCAAATCATCATATTCTGTTTTTATTTATGTTTTACACAACGTCCCAACTTCACTGGAATTGGGGTTGTATACATATATATATATATATATATATATATATATATATATATATATATATATATGTATGTATCACAGGACACCGTTTTATCTTTTATTATTTTTTATTTTATTATTGACTTTTATTTCTGGGGTCATCTCAAACTAATTGTGTATGCTGAGAAAATCCGCAACAAACACCACCTTCAGCATCGCATTGTGGAGGCTTGTGACAGCATAAAAAGTAAAATAAGATAAAACAGTGTCCTGTGACTTTTGACTCACCCTGTATATGTGTGTGTGTGTGTGTGTGTGTATATATATATATATGGACAATGTGTTTTGCTGCTTTTCTAAGTGAAAATAGCTCAGCACATTCCCTGTGTCTCTACCACACCTGACCCAGCTTATGCAGGGTTTGATGATTGTCTGACGAGTTGAATCCGGTGAGATTAAATTAGAGAAAACCTGACACTGCGGCTGGCCTGGCTTCCCCTGCAGTGTGATTGTCGGGTGTGTGTGTGTCAGGTGGGAAAACACAGTGTTTGAGTTCCATCTGCCTCCGCTCTCGAAGTGAAATACACATGAGTTATTTCAGCCGTGTCTGTCAATGGTGACCGGCTGGCCATCTGATAGAGAGCAGACAGAGGATGTACGCAGGAGATAGAGTGATTGCGTGCTTGTCCATTTAGAAAGGCTATCTGGAGCTGCAGATAGGGGGCTGACAGTGTAGTGATGTGCAGCAGCCCCAAAACTGACCATTCCTAACCTTTATTCTCAACTTGTCAAAGCAAAATAGGTCGACAGTTCTCATCAATTTTTGTGTGCGTGGTTTTTGCACATTTTAAAGGATTTTCAAGACCACAGAAAAACAGCTCTAACCTACAGAAGCACCACAATGATTATTAATTGCTGTTGTAAAAGCTCCCTGTTTTATTTTTTTGAAAACTGAAGGGTTATATAGGCACTTATCACTAAATAATTATAGCACCTAGATAATTACTTATGTCCAGGAAAAAAAATGTATCTCCATTTTTAAAAATTTTTATTTTGCACATCATTCTTATTTTCTTACTTTCTTCCCCCATTCTGATGCTCGGTCTGCACTTCAGCAAGTTGTCTTGACCACCTCTACATACCTAAATGCATTGAGTTGCAGTCATGTGATTGGCTGATTAGCTATTTGTTTTTCAGTTTTTGACAGAGTTTGAAAATACCTGTTGTCCTTTAAGTTGTGTATAAATTTCATGATGAATGGACTAAACAAAATGACTTACAATACAAGTAAAGTAGGTTTTTCCTTCTCCTGTAAAGTTACAACTTTGGAGATACAAGGTTTTGTTCCGACAACGGCGATATATAGTATGTTGACATAGACCTATGTCACCATGTCACCTGCTGATGATGCCTGAAGATGAACTTGAGAACCATGTGTGTGAGAACAGAATGCTCTCTCTCTCGCGCACACAAACACACACACACACACACACACACACACACACACACACACACACATACACAGGATCAGTAAACATCTGGCAGCTAAAGTGGACAGACTGAGGGTCTGAGGGTCTCAGGAGCTGAGGGGGTGAAACAGAGAGAGCGCTAAGTTGGAGAGAGATTGAGAGAGAGACTGAACGGGAGAAAGATAGATTGAAAGGGTGAGTAAAATGACAGAGTGAGAAAGAGAAAAAGGGAAGGAGAGAGTAAAAGAATTTAACTTTAAGAGGGGAGAGAAAGAGAGAGGGAGAGAAAGGGGGAGAGAGAGAGAGAGAGAATGTGTGTGCGGGTGTGAGGATCTTAAACAGGTGCTGCAGAAATTCAATCCCCTCTATGAAGTACCACTCCCCCATGGGGTCCTTAGTGCCAGTGGATTTCCCCTTTCCCCCCTGCTGTGTCTGACCCCCCTCCCCCTTCTCTGTAACCACTGCGGTGACCTTTAGCCCGCTAATAGGGGAA